>NC_067449.1:1103342-1403342 GCF_009764475.1 Pristis pectinata | reverse complement strand
ACATCTTTTGCGTAATGAGTTTGGGGGGTAGCCCGAAAGTGTAGCCACGCTTCCGGCGCCAACATAGCATGCCCACAATTTCCTAACCTGTACGTCTTTGGAATGCGGGAGGAAACCGGAGCACCCGGAGGAAACCCAGGCAGACACCGGGAGAACGTACAAACTCCTCACAGACAGTGGCCGGATTTGAACCCGGGTCGCTGGCGCTGTAAAGCATTATGCTAACCATTATGGAACCAAACTTTCATTCCATTTGTGCTCTATAAAATGTAGTAAGATATTTCAAATACGTCACCCTCCTTCGTGGAGGCGTAGTCAGAAGCGCAGAAGAGGATCATCAAGGGAGGTAGCCGAAAGGAGAGGCTGGAAAACCTGGGCTGTTTTCTCTGGATCAGCAGAGGCTGAGGGGAGACCTGATCGAAGTACATAAAATCATGAGAGGCATAGGTAGATCAGATGGTCAGAGTCTCTTTCCCAGAGCAGAAACGTCAAATACAAGAGGACATAGGTTTAAGCTGAGAGGAGGAATTTTCCGAAGCAATTTCTTTCACACAGACAGCGGCGGGTGCCTAGAACGCGCTTTCAGGGATGTGGTGAAAGCAGATGCGATGGTAACATTTGAGAGACATTTAGACACCCTCCACATTTTTCTTTTGCATCCCCCTCTATACCGCCTGAAACACTGGAATCCTGGAACGTTGAGCTGCCAGCCCTGCCTCTCTCTCACCCCATTTCTGTGCTGGCTACAACGCCATAGTTCCATCCAGGCCCTAAATTTGTCTGACTCACCCGTAATACTCCTTGCATCAAAACCAATCCCCTCCAGCTCATTAGCTCCACCGTGTTCATTCACTTTACCCCGCCTCCCATTTCTTCCAGACTTACTTGACCGGACCTCTACCGTCCCGTCAACCCATCCAGTCCCTGATCAGCTGCTTAGGTTTCCACCCACTGCCGGTTTAGTTTTCAACCCTGCCGAGGAGCACCAGGGAACCTCCCTCCGACAATATTGGTTGCCCTCCATTTTAGGTGCAACTCGTCCTCCGTCTACAGGTCCCACCTGCCCCGTGAGAGAGCCCAATCGGCCACGCACCTGAAGCGACTACCTCCCCCGCCCCTCGCCACCCAAACGCACCAGCTCCTTCGCCACACATTGAACTGTAATATCGTCCTATTTCTTGCCCCGCCAGAAGTGTTTACAGGGAGTAATCCTGAGGTTACAACCCGAGATGTTATCTGCGAGCAACAGAGAGAGTGTAGCCGGTCATGGAATAGAGGGAGGGAGTTATAATGAGGAGAGAGGCATTTTTAAGTAAAACTAAGGGGTAAGGTTTCCACATCGAGGGCGATGGTTCTCTGAGCTGCCAGAGGAGGTGGTGGAGACAATTACAATGTTCAACAGGGGCAAGGACACGTCCTTGGACAAGAAAAGCTACGGAACGAATGCGGCCAAATTGGATTAGCATAAGGAGGCAGCGCGGGCGGAGAGGTCCAACTTATTTTCTGACCGGCGTGTCCACCCGACTGTGGTCGAGAGAGCTCGCACCGTATCTCTGCCATTTCCGGCACCTCCGCTCTCACCCCCACCCCTCCCAGACCCAACAGGGATAGGGTTCCCCTTGTCCTCAGATTTCATCTCCCAGCCTACGTATCCAACACCTCATTCTCCGCCATCTCCAACGGGACCCCACTACCAATAAGCAACGGGACCCCACTACCAATAACCTTTCCCCACCACTTTCTGACTTTCGCAGTGACTGCTCTATCCGCTACTCCCCATTTCACTCCTCCCTCACAAGATCACAATATCACAAGACAAGGGAGCAGAAGTAGGCCATTCGGCCCATCGAGTCTGCTCCGAAGAAAAGGGGAAAAAGAAAAAGAAACGAGAAATTGCGGGGGGCGGGGTGGAGGCAAAAAAAACCTATTCTGACCCCTATTTCCGACCTTATCCCCATAACCCTTGATACCCTAATTAGATATCTATCTATATCTTCCTTAAATGCCTCCAATAATATGGCCTCCACTGATGTACGTGACAAGGAATTCCACAAATTCACCACCCTCTGGCTAAAGAAATTTCTCCTCATCTCTGTTTTAAACCTGTATCCTCTAATTCTAAGATTGTGCCCTCTGGTCCTGGACTCACCCACCAAGGGAAACAGCTTGGCCACATCTACTCCCTCCAGTCCTTTCAACATTTAAAATGTTTCTATGAGGTCCCCTCTCATTCTTCTGTACTCCAGTGAGTACAGTCCAAGAGCCGACAAACGCTCATCATATGTAAGCCCTTTCATTCCGGGAATCATCCTCGTAAATCACCCCACCGATCCCGCTCCCACCCCGGAAACCTTCCAGTGCCCCCATCAGAGGTGCAACACCTGCCCCTAGACCACCTCCATCGCCACCAGGGATAGCCAAACAGAGATAGGGATTCACCTGCACCTCCCTTAACATCACCTACTGCATTCGGTGCTCCACGTGTCGCCTCCTGTACATTGGTGAGACCAAACGCAGACTGCGTGACAGTTTCGCAGAACACCTGTGCTCTGTCTGTAACCGCAATCTGCATCTCCCCGTTGCCAGTCACTTCAAATCCCCCTCCCACCCTATCACTGATATGTCAGTCATCAGCCTCCTCCACTGCCAGGAGAATTCCAAGTGAGGGAACAGCACCTCATTTTCCGTCTTGGAACCTTGCAGCCTAACGGCATGAACATCGAATTCTCCGACTTCAAGTAATACCCACCGCATTCCCTGCCATGCCTCTTCTTCCCGTTTTTAGCCTTTTTTCTACCTTTTTGCCTCTCTTTCCTGACCTTTGACACATCCCCCGGTGGATCTGCTCTGCCCTCCCCCCCCCCCCCCCCCCCCGCATCTACCTATCACTACCTCTTACCTGCATCTACCTATCACCACCTTTGGGGCCACCGCTCCTTCCCTCTTTTGTCCAACTATCACTGCTCTACTTCTCCCTCCTGTATATTGGGCTTCCTCTTTTCCTATCTTCAGTCCTGAAGAAGGGTCCTGACCAGAAACGTTGACCGCCTGCTTTTCTCCACGGATGCTGCCTGGCCTGCTGTGTTCCTCCAGCATCATCGTGTTTTTCATTACAGGTGGTATAGACGTGTTGGGCCAAAAGGGCCCGTTTCTGTCCAGTTCAACTCGAACAATAACCAGGCAATTACGCTCCTGTAAAGGATTGAGGAGCAGATAAGAAGCTGCAGCATGCATCCCAGGTCATTTCGAAAATCAGGCGGGTATCCAGCTCCCAGCCGCAGCTAGCACGACAAGGCAAGACAAGACAAGACAAGATATCTTTATTAGTCGCATGTACATCGAAACACAGTGTGAAATGCATCTTTTTGCGTCTAGTCTTCTGGGGCCAGCCCGCAAGTGTTGCCACGCTTCCGGCGCCAACATATCATGCCCACAACTTCCTAACCCGTACGTCTTTGGAATGTGGGCGAATATTTGTGTCTGTGTTAGTTTGTGAAGAGTGCTGTGTTGCTGTGTGTTTTGTGCCTTACTATACGCGTTTGTGTGTGTGTGTGTGTGTGTGTGTGTGTGTGTGTGTGTGTGTGTGTGTGAGTGTGTGTGTGTGTGTGTGTGTGGGGGGGTGATCGCTTGTGTTTGTGTGTGTGTGTGTGTGTGTGTGTGTGTGTGTGTGTGTGTGTGTGGGTGTGGGTGCGCGCTTGTGTATATGTTCCTATGCGTGCTTTCTTCCATGACTTGGTATGTGCGATTGAGTCCAATTGTCTAACTTTTCATTGACCTGGATTTGTTGTTGACCTCCGTCATTGTCCGTGTTGGAGTGTGCAGGGGACGCCGGTTTCCATTCACTTCGGGGGACTTGCTGGGATGGTAATTGCGGCGCTAAAGTACCTTGGTGCAGCTGAGTTGTCGGCGAATTTGATGGGCTTGTGGGGGAGAAAGGCCGATAAGGAAATAATTGAAGGATTTGCAATGAGGGGATTGTAGTGAGAGCCGACATAGACGGTGGACGGAATGGCCTCTTTCTTTGTCGCAAGGAAGTCGTGGCGTCATCGAGTCCTACAGGACAAGAAACAGGCCTCCCGGCCGACGATGTCCACGACAACCTTTGTACCTGTGTCCACTCGTCACCTTTACCCGCATTTGATCCTTGGCCCTGGCGATTCAACTGCTTTACTGGATGCTTCTGAAATAATGCGAGAGCACCCGCCTCCACCACGTCCTCAGGCAGCCCGCTGTGTGAAAAAATACCCCCTCAGATCCCCTCCAACCTCTTACATTGTACCTATAACTTTTAAGCATTCTTGTCTGCTGTATCCTCCTTTCCTTCAGGAAAAACAAATCCAGTTTATCCAGTCCAGGGAAACAAAGGACTGCAGATGCTGGAATCTGGATGAAAAACACCACGATGCTGGAGGAACTCAGCAGGCCAGGCAGCATCGGTGCAGAAAAGCAGCCGATCAACATTTCGGAGACACAAGAAATTCTGCAGATGCTGGAATCTGGAACAATACACAAAAAGTGCTGGAGGAACTGAGCAGGTCAGGCAGCATCCATGGAGGGGAATAAACAGTCGACGTTTCGGGCCGAGACCCTTCATCAGGACTGAAGAAAGGAAAAGGGGAAGCCCAATATATAGGAGGGAAAAGCAGAGCAGTGATAGGTGGACAAAAGAGGGGAGGCGAGGTGGGCACAGGGTGGTGATAGGTAAATGCAGGTAAGAGATAGTGATGGGCAGGTGCGGGGGAGGAGGGGAGACCAGATCGACTGGGGCATGGGTTAAAGGGAAGGAGAGATAAAGGGGTAGAAAAAGGAGAGAGAGGCTGGGAAAAGAAAGAAAAGAGGCGTGGTCGTGGGTGGTGGGTGGGAGGGGTCTTGTGATGCCGTTGGGCTGCAAGGTTCCAAGAAGGGAAATGGGGCGCTATTCCTCTACTTTGCGCTCGGAATTCTTCTGGTAGTGGAAGAGGCCGAGGAGTGGCGGAGTGGGAGAGGGAGTTGAAGTGACCGTCAACGGGGAGATGCAGATCGCGGTTACGGACGGAGCGCAGGTGTTCTGCGAAACGGTCACCTCATCTGCGTTTGGTCTCACCAATGTAGAGGAGGCCACACTTGGCGCACCGAACGCAGTCGATGATATTATGGGATTTATTACTGAAATAGCCCAGTCCAGGCAAAATGCTGGTGATGACGCCAGAGACTGCAGACGCTGGAATCAGGAGTAACATACAATCGGTTGCAGGAACTCAGCCGGTCGAGCAGCGTCGACAGGAGGAGAACTGTCGACGTTTCGGGTCGAAACCCCTCACCCGCCCTAACAATTAATTTCTTCCCACAGATGTTTCTCGACCGGCTGAGTTCCTCCAGGAGACTGTCTGTTGTTCAACATCCTGGAGAATCTCCTCTGCACCCTCGCCTGTCCAATCACACACTTCCTCCAGAGTAGCGGCCACAACATCACAAATACTGTAGATATGAATATAGATGAAAACGCTGCTATGGATCCGAACACCAGGGAGCCTCTGACCTCTGATGCTTTTCCTTTCCATCGCAACACAAGCTGCAAACAACTCAAGTCAAGGCGATGCAAGGGAAGCGCTGGCCACTGTGGTTCAACTGCAGACTGCTGTGCGCTCGTCAATGGACACCTGTGTTTTAAAACATCCCTTTCCTGGCCTTTTTACCTCTCTCTTCCCATATTTGACCCCACACCTGCCTGTCACTATCTCTTACCTGCATCTACCTATCACCACCCTGTGCCCACCTATCACTGCTCTGCTTTCCCCTCCTATATATTGGGCTTTCCCACTTTTCCTATCTTCAGTCCTGATCCGAAGGGTCCTGACCCGAAACGTCGACTACCTGCTTTTCTCTATGGGTGCTGCCTGGCCTGCTGAGTTTCTCCAGCATCAGAGTGTTTTTTTTTCATGTGTTGTCAGGGGCTTCGAGGGCGTCACCGGTCCATAGAAGTTGAACGTCCAACGGTTTCAGCTGGAATGACTGCAGCGGTGTTGAATCTGCGCCCCAAATGACCATCAGCACCCTCACTTTTTGGTGGTCAGCTGGCAGCCCAGACAGCCGCCGATCAGATTGCGTGGATGGCCTCTCCTCCACTACTGTCCCGAGACGCTCCGTGCAGAACCACAAGTAGAGATAAAGGAAAGAGCGAAGTGTGGGTGGGAGGAAGGGGGCGGGGTGTTAATTAAGTTCTTTTTTGTGCCACTTATCACGTTGTCACCTCGCCGTTACTTGCAACGTTTATGTTGCATTGTTCCACTGTGGCCACATGGAGGAGACTAGACTGGGCGAATTTTGAGGCGACGTGATCGGGAAATTCAGTTTCTCGTCGCCGGCGTCAGGCGAGTTGTCCAGGGAGAGTTCGGACTCACACCAGCTGCACCCTCCTTATACCTTCCTCCAGTCACCTTAAAATTATGCACCCCTCGTGTGAGCCATTTTCGCCGCGGGAAAATTTATTGACTGTCCACTCGATCTATGCTTCTCATCATTTTGTACACCTCTACCAAGTCACCTCTCAACCTCCCTCTCTCCAAAGGTAAACCTTAAGCAGGCACGATAATATGTGTGGGTTGTTAAATCGAGCAACACAAAGAACAGGAAGGCGAGTTAATACAGGTCATTAGAGAGGCCTCAAATAACGATGACACATTTCCAGAAAAGCAGAAGTTTGAATTTTTCAGTGAATCGACATGGTGATGAATTACATATATTTTTTTCCTATTTATTCATTTTCCGGGATCATATGGCCGCAATGGCAAGGACAGAATTCATTAAACGTCTCTACTTTCGCGTGTCGTCCTCTGCATCTCGCAAACCGAGCGTTGCTTTAATTTCTCACTGCTGATCCTCTTCGTATATCTCTGTTGATTTCTTCACCGGGTAGACCACTCGCAACGAAATAAGCCATTACTGTCAGGTCCGAGTGCACTGTTCAATTGGACTACAGGTTTGATTGTGAAATCCAGAACCTGGCACGCCAGGCGGTGAGCTCCCCAGACAACAGTGAGTAGGACACAAAAATAGTGGGATTCGGCCATAAAAGGCGGGATGCGCCCAGAGGGAAAGTGGAGCCATACCATGCAAGAAAAGTGGAGCTGAGTATTGAGCAGAGTGGGATCAGTCCGTTCAGGAGAGCAGAGCCAGATGTCACAAACCAGCAACAAAAGAAACACACTGAGCATGATTCAGTGTTAAAAACTATTTTATTAATCACTACTTATGATAATACGTAAAATAAAAGTTAAAAAAAATGTTAGTATGTTAGAATTCAAGAATGTTAAACCTCGAACGTTAACCCCAAAACTAAACTCTTCGTGTGTGTGTGTGACAAAGTCCAAAACTCCCAGTTCCTGAATGGTTCTTAAAGTTCAGTTCCGCAAGCCATAAGGTGAAACATGAGCAAGGGCTTCTTCAACAACCACCGTTGTCTGAAGATAAGATGTAGATGTAGAAAACATTGAGAGAGTACATACGAAATCCAAATGTTCCACGATGGAACCCAAACGACACTTCAGTGTTTACTCGGTAGTGACTTCCTCACCCCGAAAAGCATCCGAACCGTGGTCGTCCACACACAAATACCTGTTTCCTTCTACAGGTCAGCAACAAAGTGAACTCCACCGGATTACTTCCAACTTCCATACATGGATTTCAGTGGCAAACACAGTTATTGTTTCTCATCCATCGATAGAGAAAACAAGCAGGCTGGTGTCTCTCTCCCTTCTCTCTCTCTCCTTCTTCTTCTTCTTCTGACTTCTTCAACCACGTCATTACGTCCTTTATCTTCTATTGACGTAAGCACGACCCACACACACATACACACACACTCTCTATCTTAAAGGGACTTTCATTGAGTCCGTAACACCTCCCACCTAAAAAAAAATTTTCCCAAGAAAATTTTAACCGCGCATTCAGTTAGTAATGTTAATGATTATCATGCTACACAACTACAGACTATCAGATTAGTACAGATACATGTTTCCCATTTAACATCGAGAAAGACAATCAGCAATCACATTATCTTTGCCTTTAATGTGAGTTATCATGAGATCAAACTCTTGCAAAATTAAACTCCAGTTTAACAGCCTTCTGTTCTTGTTTTTAACTCGGCTCAGAAACACCAATGGGTTATGATCTGTATACACAGTCAATGGTTTCTGAGCGGTGCAAACATATACACTGAAATGTTGCAAGGCTAAAACAAGCGACAGTAATTCTTTCTCTATGGTGGAATAATTCTTTTGATGCTCATTAAATTTCTTTGAAAAGTAAGCTACAGGATGGTCAATATCATCAAGGTCACCCTTCTGCAACAACACAGCTCCTGCAGCTTCATCACTGGCATCTACTGCTAATGAAAATGGCTTTTCAAAGTCAGGTGTTTTGAGCACAGGATGGTAGCATAAAATGGCTTTCAGCTTCTCAAATGCTTTTTGACAAGAATCTGTCCAAACAAACTTTACTCCCTTCTTCAGAAGATTAGTTAGGGGAAGAGCAATATCAGCAAAATTTTTACAAAATTTTCGAAAATATCCAACCATTCCCAAAAATCTTCTAACAGTCCTCGTACCTGTGGGAATAGGGAACTCAGATATTGCTTGAACTTTTGCCTGAACAGGAGCTTGCTTGCCTTGACCTACAACATAACCAAGATACGTCACAGTGGCATGGCCAAATTCACTTTTAGCCAAGTTAACTGTAAGGTTAGCCTTGGAAAGTCTTTCAAACAACATTTCTAACGCAGAGATGTGATCCTCCCATGTATCATTCCCAGTCACTAAGTCGTCAATGTAGGCATCTGTATGTTTTAACCCATGAATCACTGAATTAATCATTCTTTGAAATGTTGCCGGAGCATTTTTCATTCCAAATGGCAAAACATTGTATTCATACAATCCAGAAGGGGTTACAAAGGCTGAAATTTCCCTTCCTCTATCTGTTAATGGAACACACCAGTACCCTTTTAATAGGTCAACCTTTGTAAGAAATTTTGCCTTTCCCACTCTGTCTATGCAATCATCCACCCTAGGAATAGGGTAAGCATCTGACTTTGTTACAGCATTCACTTTCCTGTAATCTGTGCAAAATCTAACAGTTCCATCAGGTTTAGGTACAATAACACAGGGCGAACTCCAATTTGAACTAGAATGTCTAATAATATCATTTTCCAACATGTATTTTATTTCCTGATCAACAAGTTTACTTTTTTCCACATTCATTCGATATGGGTGCTGTTTGATTGGTTTTGCATCCCCAACATCAACATCATGGGTAATTATCGATGTTCTGTTTGGAACATCTGGGAACAGATTTTTAAATTTTAAAATTAATTCTCTCATCTGTTGTTTTTGTGAAACTTGTAAATGGTCCAACTTCGTTTCAAGGTTCTCCAGGATATTTTGGTTTTTTAGTTTCGATGGAACAATATTTGGTCTAAATTGGCCTTCCTCAACATCAACATCAGGCATTCTAGAAACAACCTTTACATCATCCACCAAGGCCACAACTGAATCCCTCTCATAATAAGGTTTTAGCATGTTTACATGACAGAGTTGTGTTTTCTTGCGTCTATCTGGTGTTTTGATTATATATGTTAGATCAGTCACTCGAGATTCAATAACATAGGGTCCAGAAAAACGAGCTTGCAAGAGATTATTTTGGCTAGGGAAAAATACCAACACCTTTTGCCCCACTGCGAATGTCCTAGGCCGAGCACGTCTATCAAAATATGTCTTCATTCTTATCTGGCTTGTTTTCAGATTCTCTCTCGCTAGCTGGCAGACTCTCTCCAACCGAGTTTTAAATTTTTGGACATAGTCCAACAGACTCAAGTGAACTTCCTCATTAACCCATTGCTCTCTTAACAACTCCAAAGGTCCTCTCACCCTATGTCCAAACACAAGCTCAAACGGACTAAATCCTATTGACTCCTGGATCGATTCTCTAACGGCAAACAAAAGTAAATGGATACCTTCGTCCCAATCCTTGGTGTTTTCAAAGCAATAAGTCTTCAGCATATTTTTGAGAGTAGAATGAAATCTCTCCAGAGCTCCTTGAGATTCTGGGTGATATGCAGATGATACAATCTGCTTTGCTCCCAGCTCATAGACTATTTGTTGAAAAATTTTTGACATAAAATTACTACCTTGATCAGATTGGATTTCTTTTGGAAAACCAAACAAGGTAAAAAATTTTACAAGAGCCTTTGACACCGTCTTGGCCTTAATATTTCTAAGGGGTATTGCCTCTGGAAATCTAGAAGTGGCACACATGATGGTTAACAAATACTGATTTCCAGTCTTAGACTTTGGTAATGGACCAACACAGTCCACAATCACCTTCGAAAAGGGTTCACCAAAAGCAGGAATTTGTTTCAAAGGAGCCACAGGGGGGTTTTGATTTGGTTTACCTACCATCTGACATGTGTGGCAGGTTCGACAAAACATCACCACATCTTTTCTCAAACCAGGCCAATAGAATTGTTTCAAGATCTTCCCTACAGTTTTATTCACACCAAAATGACCACCCAAAGGCATACTATGGGCCAGGTTTAAAATCTCATCCCTATAAACTTTTGGAACAACAACCTGATGAATAACTTCCCATTCCTCAGTAACAGGAACATGAGGAGGTCTCCATTTCCTCATTAACACTCCATTTTTGACATAGTATCCAGTTGGCACCTTTTCAATCTCCTCACATGAGAGAGCTTTTTCTTTCAATTCTGTCAACTCAGGATCCTTTGTCTGTTCCACCATAAAATCCTTCCTTGACAAAGACAAATCTTTAAATTCAGGCTCACTACAAGGATGTTGATCCTCCAGTGAAGACAGAAAAGTCTCAGATAAGGCATCAAAATTTTCTTCCTGTTTAGGACTGTCACAAGGAACCACATCAGACTGCACCGGACTGTCTGTCTAGGCTAATTCTCTAGCTCTAGCTCGAGTCACCGCACATGATGGGTAAACATCTGGATCATCCTCAGACTCATCAATCCTTGGTTTGGTTGTTAACCGTACCACAGGATCACTTTCTCCATTTGCAAGGTCATTTCCCAATAACAAAGAAACTCCTTCCACTGGCAAACTAGGTCTTATCCCTATCTCAACTGGTCCTTCTACGAACTTTGACTTTAAAATCACCCTGTGAAAAGGGACAGACGTGGTCTCACCTGTAACGCCTCGTACTAGATTTACTTCACCAGTGTCACTTTCTTCACCAAAATTTAAAACACTGTCCAGCAAGAGAGATTGACTAGCCCCAGTATCTCTAAGAATTTTCACTGGCACCTGGGGTGACCCATCATTCAGTGAAACAAAACCCTCGGATACATACGAACGGAATTCCTTTCTCACCTCCTCCAACTTTTCCGCTTTTCCCTCTTGCAAGGACTGATCTTTAACAGCATCTCCTAAACCTTTTTGATTTTTAATTGCCTGAAAGCAAGCATTGGGCCCAGCTTCCTTCTTTTTCTTCAAAAGGGCACAATTAGATATCACGTGGCCAGGTTTCCTACAGTAATAACAAGTACGCTCAACAGGTTTCTCCAGCCCTGGCTTCTTTTCATCTTTTCCTTTTTGATTACCTCCCAATTTAATCTCTGGTTTACCTGGATTGTCTTTGTAACTCTTTTGAAAGGTTTTAGGTTGTCCCCATTTGGATTTATGGGTTAAAGCATAATCATCTGCCAACCTAGCAGTTTCTTGTAAAGTTTCCACTGCCTTTTCATTTAAATATGTTGTTAATTCAGCTGGAACACATCTTTTAAAGTCTTCCACTAGTATCAATTCTGTCAATTTATCATAATCCCCGTCTACATTTTTAGCCAGGCACCATCGTTCAAAACATATTCTCTTTCCATTGGCAAATTCCATATAAGTCTGATCTGCAGATTTCCTCAAGTCTCTGAATTTTTGTCTATAAGCCTCAGGGACCAATTCATAGGCCTTCAAAATAGCTTGTTTTACCTTGGTATAATCAGCTGCATCCTCAGCAGACAAAGCAGAATAAGCTTTTTGAGCTTTACCTTTAATCACACTCTGTACCATAAGAGCCCATCCTTTCCTTGGCCAGTTTGAACTCACAGCAACCTTTTCAAAATGTTGGAAATACTGATCAACCTGATCTTCTTCAAAAGGAGGGACTAATCGAACCTCCCTGCTGGCTGAAAAACCATCTTCAGAATCAGATTCCAAACTCCTACGCTTCATTTGTAACTCATGCTGCCTCTGTTTCTCCTTTTCCTCACTATCCAGCTCCATCCTCTTCAATTCCATCTGCTTCATTGCTAGATCAGCCTCTATCTTCATCTGAGTTAGCTTTTGTTCGGCCTCTAATTTCTCTCGCTCTCGTTCAGCTTCTAATTTCTTTTGTTCTTGTTCAGCCTCTATCTTTAACTGGGTTTGTTCTCGTTCAGCTTTTATCTTTAACTGGGTTTGTTCTCGTTCAGCTTTTATCTTTAACTGGGTTTGCTCTCGTTCAGCCTCTATCTTTAACTGGGTTTGTTCTCGTTCAGCCTCTATCTTTGCCAGCTGCACCTGTGCCTCAGAAATTGCTATTTCACTGCCAGGAAACTGTTTTAACACTTCCTTCTCAAACACCTTCTTTTCCACATAATGGCCAGCTATCAGTCTCTGAATATCTGCCTTTCTCATAGACTGCTTTACTTCTGTAAGGTTTAGCCTTGTAGCAATCTTTATCAAATCATCCTTTTTCGCCACCTCCAATCCCTTTTGGGTTGGTGACTCCAAAAATGCCTTAATATCCATTGCTGCTGGTTTCCACACACACAAGCCAATTAAAAAGAATTTATCAGACCTCCCTCAAAATCTTTGGATTGAATCTCGAACAAATCTCGTCAATCTGGGGTACAATCCCAGACGACACTCGTTAACCTTGGGAACTATCCCGGACGAGCCCCCAATTTTGTCACAAACCAGCAACAAAAGAAACACACTGAGCATGATTCAGTGTTAAAAACTATTTTATTAATCACTACTTATGATAATACGTAAAATAAAAGTTAAAAAAAATGTTAGTATGTTAGAATTCAAGAATGTTAAACCTCGAACGTTAACCCCAAAACTAAACTCGTCGTGTGTGTGTGTGACAAAGTCCAAAACTCCCAGTTCCGGAATGGTTCTTAAAGTTCAGTTCCGCAAGCCATAAGGTGAAACATGAGCAAGGGCTTCTTCAACAACCACCGTTGTCTGAAGATAAGATGTAGATGTAGAAAACATTGAGAGAGTACATACGAAATCCAAATGTTCCACGATGGAACCCAAACGACACTTCAGTGTTTACTCGGTAGTGACTTCCTCACCCCGAAAAGCATCCGAACCGTGGTCGTCCACACACAAATACCTGTTTCCTTCTACAGGTCAGCAACAAAGTGAACTCCACCGGATTACTTCCAACTTCCATACATGGATTTCAGTGGCAAACACAGTTATTGTTTCTCATCCATCGATAGAGAAAACAAGCAGGCTGGTGTCTCTCTCCATTCTCTCTCTCTCCTTCTTCTTCTTCTTACTTCTTCAACCACGTCATTACGTCCTTTATCTTCTATTGACGTAAGCACGCCCCACACACACATACACACACACTCTCTATCTTAAAGGGACTTTCACTGAGTCCGTAACACAGACTGGATGGAACATGCAGGGCACACAGGAGACTGGGATAAGGTCATGCAAGGTAATGGGGCAGAAGGCAGAGGCCGACGGTGGAAGGGCGCCCGTTGTCACTGGAAGCCTGCGGCTGGTACGACGGGGATCGGCGCTGGTAACCTCATACATTGAGAATGGGGAAAGGATAAATCTTGAGTTTGCACCTGACGGGAAGGTTGGCGGTGTTGTTGATAGCGAGGAACACAGTTGTAGTGTCCAGGATGATATTGATCAGCAGCAGCGCAATGCCGGATGGAGGTTAGTTCTGATTCGTGGGAGGTAATACATTTTGTGAGGGCCAATGAGGGTTGGAGATGCACCGTGAGCGGTAAGGACCTCGGGGTGTATTGAACTACAGATGAAGTTCTGGTGTATAAGTCCATGGATCCCCAGATAAAAGAGGCAATAAGAGCATTTGGGACACATGCTTTTTTTTAGCCGGGGTGTAACATCTTAGAGTAGGGAGGTTCGGGCACACCTTCGGAAAACATCTCAGATGCCATAGCTGGAGCACCATGGGCAGTCCTGCACGCACATTAGCTGAAAGGTGTGCACTGGAGAGAGTGCAGAGGAGATTCACCATGTTATTGCCAAGAGGTAACATTTCAGTTGCAAGCTGAGTCTGGATAGGGTGGGCTTTCTTGCCCTGGAGGGGAGGAAACGGAAGGGACTCTGATTGGGCTGTGCAAACGGATGAGGACAGAGACAGAGTAGAGGACTTTTATCCATAACAAAAAAACCCTACAGTTTTAGAGTGGACAAGAAAAGATTCAGAGAATACCTGAGGAAGTTCGCTGTCACTAGAGCGTGGTTGTAATCTGGAACGCACTGCCAGAACGTGTGGTGGAGGCACAACACTTGAGAAGTACTCAGATGCGCTCTTGAATTTCTGAAATATTTAAGCTTACAGACCAATTACTGATATAGTGTAGACTGGCATGGGCGCGACGATCCGTAGCCAGTGCTTCCGGATGGCATGAATCAATGACTCCATTAATATTTAAAGAATATATGGTTGAATTTCAAGAGTTGTCCGTTCTTGTCACACACAAAAAAAGTCCGGGAAATCGTGGCTTACAAAGGGAATCAGCAGAAGTATTATATCCAAACAGGGGATATAAAAGTCACCAAGAGACACAGAACAACAGGCCTGTGCATTGCCAATAAATAGCCACTCTGCATGGAGGTTAGAAAGTTTCATTGCGAGGGGAAAGAGGAAGCAGGAGGTTAAACTTGCAGGGAACGTTAGACGGGCTGTGTAAACGCCAAGGGCCGGGGTATGCCGGAACCAGGAGCAAAAACAGACCCCTGGAAAAACTCAGCGGGTCAGACGGCACCTGCGGAGGGTAAGGGATGGTTCGACGATTCCAGCACCTGAATTTCCACAGATGCTGTTCGACATGCCGAGTTCCTCCGGCAGTTTTGCCTTAAACGGACTGTATACGCGCCTGAAACGTAGTGAATAGAAAAGAAACGAATGAATTTCTCAACCGGCAGAAACGGGGACAATTCTCATTGGGGTCCAAGCAATGGCGGAACGATGTCACACAATCTTTGGTCCTCTCTTCAAAGGTAGGACATAAAACACCTCCCAGATATGTTGAGGACCAAGAGACCCAGAAAGGTTGAGACAATGAAAGGTGTCAATATTGTTAGTGCTGGGGCTGTGTTGGGAATAGCAGAGATCAGACATGATATTGAACTGCGGGGCAGCGTTAAGAAGCTGAGTGGGCTCCTGTATTCATGTGTTCTTGTATTGTTGAATAAAGAGTAACCAATATCTTGAGTCTGTAACTCTCTATTCAAAAGAACTAAAGAAAACGAGTATGGGAAATAATGTTTGCGTGGATGTATATCTCCCAGAATGCTTTGGAGCCTGGGGACCTTCTGACAGACCAGAGTGTGGCAAATGTACCCTCAGTGATTCAAAAAGGAAATGAGGAGTGCAGGGAATCACAGCAAGCCGAAAGTAAATCGTGAGGAACACACCGGGATCTGTTCCAAAAGATGTGAAAACAGAAAAGAATTAACGGGAATGGATATAACAGCATGGGGTTCATGAAACGGAAAGTAGTTTTAACAAATCTACCAGATGACTTTTTTTCTCTAACTAGTGGAATGGATAAAGGAGAACCGGTGGTTTAATGTATTTGGACTTTCAAAAGGGTTCAGGTAAGTTTCCACGAAAGAGGTTGTTGTGGAATATTAAAGCACAGGGAAATGAGTAGCATTGATTTGGAATTGGTCACAGACAAGAAAAAGGGAAGATCATTATGTGGGCCTCTGACTGGACGGAAGGAACAGAGTGGGGTGGATGTCACTGGGGTCAGTGCTCAGCCCTAGCTGTTCGCAATGCACGTCAATAAATTGGGGCAGATGTTCGCAGACCATATTCAACTGGGTTGTTGTTGGTGGGGTGGGGAGCCGTGAGGAGAACGCAAAACGCCTCGGATATGACCTATTGAAGACCGATGAACGGACAGATGGCGTGCACACCAGCCAATGAAAGTAAGGCCTCGGGGACGTGCAGCAAGCAGTTATTAAGGCACGTGTCATTCCATGATTTGTTGCAAGAGGGTACGAGGACAGTAGTGTCCTGTTGCAGCTTCACAGGGCCTTGGCGAGACCCCACCTGGAATTTAGTGTTCGGTTATGGTCACTTTACCTAACGATGGGTGTTCCTTTCATGGAGAGACTGCGTACCGGTCTGACAGTCGGTGTGGCAGGACTGACGACTGAGGAGATATTGGGTTGACTATTCAGCGCTGCACACACCACGAGACGGGATCTCAATGACAGCCTTAAAATTCTAATATGACCAGATGGAATTGATGAATGGAGGGTGATCCCGATGATTGGACTTCAAAATCAGTGATCTCAGCCTCAATATATAGGAAATACCATTTAAAACTGAGATCAGGACACATCTCTCCACCAAAAGGGCGGTAAATCCACCAAGGGATCCATTAGCATGCAAAGCACTGGATACCAAGTCATTGATTATATTTTAGAAGGCGTTCTGTTGTATTGCTTAATTCTACAAGGGTCAGCTGACACAGGGGGTTGGCAGGAAGAGGGTACTGATATGCAGTATCGTGGTGGGAAAGGTGCGAATGGCAGAATAGTGTAGCCTCGCTCCCGTTTTGTTCCCTGTATATCCATGTTCCTCTGGTGGGACGTCCCACAAATAGCAGCGACACCTGTGGTTTGGCCACTAGATGTCAGCAGCTGGACGCGGACTGGCGATCATGCGGGGCGGCCCCGCACTGTGCTCAGGCGGCGGAGGCATTCATGACCTGAAGCACGGAGGTGAGCGGATATGTCACCGCGCTCTTCAGCTGCTCCCTGAACCTGGACTGAGTCGCCGCGTAAATAAACGTGTTCGTGCAGCAGCTGACAGTTCTCAGCAAAAATCCGACCAGTGAAAAGATAAATTGAGAGTCATTCCTCCCTGCCGCTGTCCCGGTAATCTGATAATAGATGAATTCTACAACGTGCGTAAGCCACAGCAGGATGAAGCTGCCGGAAAGGGTGAAGAGTAAAACTATAGACCTCCTCCTGCTCTCCATCTCCGGGTCACTGAGGTTCTCCCCCTTGCTCTGACCCCTCAGCCCCTTCCGGACCCGACTGGCCACTAAAATGTGCCGGACCGTCAGAGCGTTGAGCAGTAGAATTATAGTGAATGGGAGCAGAGGGGTTAAAACCGTGTTGACCCAGTCATATCCCATCCACCCGGGTTCTGTAAAGAAAGCTATCATTGGATAGCAACCACGGGGTACGTTGTCGACGATCACTCTTGAGACATACGTGAAGTAGTAGGGAACGTTTTTCAGACACAGCAGAGTGCCGGTTGTTGTCAGAATCACAGCCGCAGTTTTCCCGGAGCAATATTTTGTTTTCAGCTTCTGGCAACGGATGGTGACAAACCGATCAAAGGTGAAAGTGACGGTGAACCAGACGGAACAGTCGGTGGACGAACGACGCAGGACAGTGACGACGCTGCACACAGGGGTGATGTTCAGGAAACACTCCGGGAAATAATGAAAATTGATACGATACAAAATGACCTCAGTGACGATCAGCAGGAGATCCGCCGTTGCCATGGCCACCAGGTAGCGAGTGGTGCAGGTGGAGAGGCTGCACTTTCCCCGGGACAGGATCACAATCGCCACTAAATTCACTGGAGAGAGAGAGAGGCAGTGTGAATCAGTGAAACTTTGTTCTTCGAGTCTGAGCGATATTTCTCAGCAGAAAATGGAGGTTTGGAGTAAGGTCCGCTCTCAAAAAACGGCACCAACTCTCCCCAACCTGCCGACGCCAGTGTGAAACCGGCTAGGACGGATGTGTTGAAGGGCGCAGGAGGGGCGTGTACCGTCCCTCCCCACGCTTGACCGATGGTGGTAATCTCTCATGGAAGAGGCTGTGCCGAGTTGCTTGGGATCGGCCGTGTCAACGAAGCCCCTGGCAACTCAAAGCTGCAGGAAAGGGAATAGACTTCCAGAGGATAAGTGGTAAAATCCAGCACCCGACAACATAGCGATTTTGTTATGGGTCGAAAACCACTCCGACATTGACAGTGACGGTCACCTCAGTAACACAAACCCCGTGCCTTAGATGATTCCACAGTAACGGACATTAATCAATTGCCACTGATTCACGTAGCAAACTGCATTGATAACCGATACGAAGTAACGTTGGACATTGGCAGATGTCCCAATAACTGCCGACCACTTGTTCAGGTAATCAACCCCAGTTGTTGACCTCAAACTGGAAGAAATTCCCAGTGACACACGGCCATTGTCTCAGGGGACGCACTCCAGTCAGTAATCCACACTGAGTACAATTCTACAGTGACAGACATTCCCACTGACATATGGCCACCGGTTCAAGTGACCCACCACAGCTGGCGATCCACACTGAGTTCAATTCTACAGTGACAAGCACTCCAGGTAATATACAGCCACCTATTCCAGTGATCCACACCAGGCTGTGAGAAAAAAAATCAGTTCAATTCCACAGTGATGGATTCCCACAGTGACACGGGTTTAAAGACCCGGGAGTTCCAGGTTGGTCAGTATTTGATAGAACATAGAACACTACAACACAGTACAGGCCCGACGGCCCACGATGTTGAATAGACATTTTATTCTGTTCTAATACCTACCTAACCCTTCCCTCCCACATAGCCCTCCAGTTCTCTGTCATTCATGTGGCAACCAGGAGCCTCTTAAATGTCAGTAATGTATCTGCCCCCACAACCTCTGCCGGCAGTGCATTCCACGCACCCACCACTCTCTGTGTAAAATACTTACCTCTCATATCCCCCCATACCTTCCTCCAATCGCCTGGAAATTATCTTTTCATGTTAGCAATTTTCGCCCTGGGAAAAAATGCCTCCGACTGTGCAGTCGGTCTATGCCTCTTATCATCTTGTGCACCTCTCTCGTTACCTCTCATCCTCCTTCGCCCCAAAGAGAAAAGCCCTAGCTCACACTACCTATCCTCATAATACATGGTCTCCAATCCAGGCAGCATCCTGATAAATCTACTCTGCACCCTCTCTAAATCTTCCACATCCTTCCTATAATGAGGCGACCAGAACTAAGCACAATAGAGGCTGAACACAATAGAGGCTACTAGCCTCTACCTCGAGAGGCTGGTAATGACATGCATTAACTCCAGCCTCCCAGACAACCTCAACCCACTACAATCCGCCTACCGACGGAGCAAGTCTACAGTGGAGGCCATCTCCTTGGCCCCATATCTCTGGAGCATCTGGACAGTAAAGACACCAACGTTAGACTACTGTTTATTGACTACAGCTCCTCCTTCAATACCATAACTCCAAATAAACGCATCACCAAACTCCGAGACCTGGGACTCAACACATCTGGATCCTTCACTTTCTGAGCAACAGACAGCAATCAGTGAGGATACGATAAGATAAGAAATCTTTATTATTCACATGTACATCGAAACACACAGTGAAATGCATCTTTTGCCAGGAGTGTTCTGGGGGCAGCCCTAAAGTGTCGTCACACTCTCGGCGCCAACATAGCATGCCCACAATTTCCTAACCTGTACGTCTTTGGAATGTGGGAGGAAACCGGAGCACCCGGAGGAAACCCACGGTGACACGGAGAGAACGTACAAAATCCTTACAGACAGCGGCCGGAATTGAAACCGGGTCGCTGTTGCTGTTATAGCGTTACGCTGACCGCTAGGCTACCACATCTCCAGCACGATTATTCACAACACTGGTGTCCCACAATGCTGCGTTCTCAACCCTCTACTCCACTCCCTATATAACTCACGACTGCATGGCCAGATTCTGCTCTGACACAATCTACAAGTTTGCAGGTGACATCACCGTAGTGGGCCGTATCTTAAATACCAATGAGTCGGATTACAGTAAGGAGGAAGAGAGCTTAGTGACATGGTGTCATGACAACAACCTTTCCCTCAATGTCAGCAAAACAAAAGAGCTGGTCATTGACTTCAGGAAAGGAGGCTGTTCACACACACCTGTCTACGTTAATGGTGCTGAGGTCAAGAGGGTTGATAGCTTCCAGTTCCGAGAGGAGGGGCCAACATCACCAACAGCCTGTCCTGGTCCAACCACGTTGACGTCACGGCCAAGAAAGCTCACCAGCGCCTCTACTTCCATCAGTTGGCGAAATCATTTGGTATATTCACTTTTACACTCACCAATTTTTATTGATGCCCCATAGAAAACCTCATATCCGGATGCAACTGTTCTGCCTGGGACCACAAGAAACTGCAGAGAGTTGTGGACACAGCCCACGGAAACGACCCTCCCCTCATGGACTCTGTCTATATCTCCCGCTGCCTCGGTGAAGCAGCCGGCATAATCAAAGACCCCACCCACCCGGATCATTCTCTCTTCTCTCTCATTCCATCAGGCAGATGATACAGGAGCCTGAGGGCACATACCACCAGACTCAAAGAAAGCTTCAATCCACGGTGAAAGGACTATTGAACGATTCACTTCGGCGATTATATGGACTCTTTACCTCACAATCTACCTTGTTTGACCTTGCACCTTATTGTCAATCTGCAATGTATTCTGTTATTGTTTTTACTCTGTACTACGTCAATGTACTGTGTAATGAATTGACCTGTACGAACGGTTTGCAAGACAGGTTTATCACTGGACTTCGGTACAAGTGACAACAATAAACCAATACCAATACCAATACCAATACCAATACTCCAACTGTGCTCCAACCAGTGTTCCAGAGAGCTGCAACATTACATCGGGGCTCTTGAGCTCGATACCCCGACTAATGAAGGCCAACACACCATACGCCTTCTTAACAACCCTACCGACCTGCGAGCAAACTTGAGGGATCTATGGTTAGTCTTGGCTCGTCCTGGAAACCCTCCCAGAAAACCAGAGAGCTGCCTGCCTCTGCTACGCCAGAACAGCCCGCGAAGACTCACTGAAGGTTAGAGCGACATTCCCGGGCTGCCTTGAGTTACAGACTGTGGTTTCTATTCTGTTGACCAGATGCACCGAAACGTCAAGGGTGGTTCGCAGGATGTAACAGACGGAAGGAGACAGAGGATCGAGTCCCCTTGGAACGCCTGTTCAAGGGCCAGCTTGTCATGACTTCAAAAGCCGCCACGTAACAAGATGGACACGTAGAAAATACGATTAGGAACAAGTCACTCGGTATTCAGTTCCATAATTCAATATAATGATGGCTGATTCTCTATGCTAATGCCAAATCTCAACCCATCTCCAAATCTTCCATGGCGAGCAATCTATCTAATTCCCAAGTATATAGTATCAGCCACCTGGCGACTGCCGCCTTCAGTGCTGGAGGCGTTCATGTGTCGACGACCCTCCAAGTGAATAAATCACGTCTCATTCCGAATCATCTTGTTCCCTATCTTGAGACCATGACCCCAGCGTCTGGACACTCAGTTTTGGTCAGAGAACAAATAGCACACAGCGGTCCTGGAACAGTGTCACTAAAGCCCCTGAAGGTGCTTCCGGACAGGATGTTTTCTCTGGTGCATCAATAAAAATTGGTGAGTGTAAAAGGGAACAGACCAAATGTCTTTCTCCTCCTGAAGTAAGTAGAGGCACTAGTGAGCTTTCTTGGCAGTGGCGTCCACGTGGTTGGACCAGGACAGGCTGTTGGTGATGTTGGCCCCTCGGAACTGGAAGACCTCAAACCTCTCAAACCTCTCGACCTCAGCACCATTAACGTAGAAAGGTACGTGTACACCGCCCCCTTTCCTGAAGGCAATGACCAGCTCTTTTGTTTTGCTGACATTGAGGGAAAGGTTGTTATCATGACACCATGTCACTGAGCTCTCTTCCTCCTTCCTGTAATCCGACTCATTGTTATTTGAGATACGGTCCACTATGGTGACGTCATCTGCAAACGTAGATTGTATCAGAGCAGAATCTGGCCACGCAGTATATAGGGAGCAGAGTAGAGGTTTGAGGACGCAGCCTTCTGCCTGTTCTGAAAAATTTCCTCAAAGAGGGACAACGTAACGTGGACGCCTTAACTGCTTGCTGCACCAAGCTGTTTCTGTTTCTATTCTACCAGTTAAACTGTCAAAGCACACATTGCGTTTTAAAAAATGATTTTCCATTCCAACAACATTCTTGACCTTTTCCAGCCTTTTGCAAGTATACTGGGCCCACATCCTTTATGAACACGCGAACATTTCCCCTATCACGGTAGGGTAGCGGTTAGCGTGACGCTATAACAGAGCCAGCAACTCGGGTTCAATTCCGGCCACAGTCTGCTTGGAGTTTGCACGTTCTCCCTGTGTCTGTGGGGTGCTCCGGTTTCCTCCCACATTCAAAAGACATACGGGTTAGGAAGTTGTGGTCATGCAGTGTTGGCGCCGGAAGCGTGGTGACACTTGAGGGTTGCCCCCAGCACACTCAAAAAGATGCATTTTACTGTACGTTTCGATGTACACGTGACTCAGAAAGATATCTATATATCTTTCTAACTATCGCTGAGGTCATGCCAACTACCCCTCGGTTACCTGCACTATCTCTCTCACTTCCTTTTTCTCCAACAGAAAGGTTAGATTTCTCACAGTCATAACAGGAAAAAAATCTCTGTAATCTCAGAAGAAGAGAACGAAAACGTCTGCAGGTAACCTGGGATGCAGATGAAAAAATACTTGCGATTTCTCTGCTTTCAGACCTATTAATTTCAACAACATTTCTTTTATTAAGATCAATTGCCTTTAATTTTTCAGTTTCTTCAGACTACTAGTTCCTCAGCAGTTCGTGCCCTCTTCCTTGAAGACAAAACCTAAGTATGTCTTTAGACTCTCTCCCATTAACAACCACCAAGTCACACAAGCAGTGGCCCCATTTCAGTTGTTTCTCTCACTCACCAGGGACACCAACGACGGCAATGATCACATATACTATTTTCTCGACACTGTGATAGATGTACAACATTTTCTGCGTGACGCAGTGTTCTCCTTATACTGCAGGTAACCCTTTCCGAATGAAACTTTGAGGTGATACAATCCCTGAGATTTTATAGCCATTGAGATCTCCGCTGGGACATAGAAGCTTCAACAGTTAAAAATAGTGATTTTCTAAACCTGAATAAATAGATGACATCGCCCAACCGAAATCCCTGCTGGGATTACTTACTTTGTTTAGTTCAGACAATTAATTGCGAAGGTCTGAAGAATGGAAAATCTGATCACATCTGATCTCAAGGTAGCCGCGCAGGTCGATAGGGTTGTTAAGAAGGCGCATGGTGTGTTGGCCTTCAGTAGTCGTGAGTTTGAGTTCAAGAACCGTGAGATGATGTTGCAGCTCTATATAAATCTGGTCAGGCCACACTTGGAATATTGTGTTCAGTTCTGTCTGCCTCATTATCGGAAGGCAGTAGAAGCTTTAAAGAGGGCGCAGAAGAGATTTACCAGGATGCTTCCTGGATTGGAGTACATTTCTTATGAGGATAGGTTGAGTGAGCTGAGACTTTTATCTTTGGACAGAAGGAGGATTAGATGTGACTTGAAGAGGTGTTCAAGATGATAAAAGTGGTATAGATCGAGTCGACAGTCATAAACTTATTTCCCATGACGAAAATCACTAACACAAGGGGGCATAATTTTAAGGTAATATAAGGGGGATATGAGAAGTAAGTATTTTACACAGAGAGTGGTGGGTGCGTAGAACGCACTACCGGCAGAGGTTGTCGGAGCAGATACATTAGGGACATTTAAGCGACTCTTCGGCAGACAAATGAATGATAGAGAAATTCAGGGCTATGTGGTAGGGAATGGTTAGATAGACATGAGAGCAGGATAAAATGTCGGTACAATATTGTGGGCCGAATGGCCTGTACTGTGTTGTAATGTTCTATGTTCTTTGTTCCAATGAGTGAAAATTCGGAGCGGCATTTTCCCAGCAGTGAAGATTTTGTTTTTAGGATGAATGTTCCGTCTGGTAATAATGGCTGACGTCCTGAAATTTGCTGCATTCAGCGCCGCAGCAATTGAGTGGCTTATTCCTGCTCTTGGTTTCTTGTGTTCTGGAAGTTAAGGCGGATAAAGGGCAACAGATATCTTTATTCAGATACCACATATTCCAAAGAACTAAAGAAAGTGGCCATGGAAAATAGTGTATGTAAAGATGTTTATCTTCCATAGTTCTATGGAACCTGGAGACGTTCCAATAGATTGGAGTATGATACATGTCACACCAGTGTTTCAAAAAAGGTGCAGAGAAATGCAGAGAATAATTCAGCATTGAAATTCGAAACACCAAGGGCCCATTCAGGGGACACAGTTTCTCATAATCGTACCATGGAGGGGCGATGCAGCACAGAATCAGTAGCCATTCAGCCCATCTCGATCATGGGCCCTTCTGGAGCTGGTTCCTTTTCCGTACCTTTGGTCCACGTCACTCTAAAGCTTTGTCCCTGCTTACGTTGTTGATTTGAAGGTGGGCGGGGTTGAATTGAAGGTGGGCGGGGTTGAATTGTGCCTCTGGATGCAGAATTAATTTAATATATCACGACAACAAAACAATTTGACAAACCGATAAACTGCTCTAACTAATGCATCATCAATATACTGCAGTCAGTAAGGCCAATACAGATCTTCGTCTCAGATTAGCATTTCAAACTAATTAGGGTCACGTCATCTCTTGAAATGGATGAACTGCTGAAAGCAACCAACTCAGAGGTCTCATCGCACCTCCTGAATGGCCTTATCTCACTGTTTGTTCTTTTACCTCTCTTCGCAATGTCACGAACCAGCAACAAAAGAAACACACTGAGCATGATTTAGTGTTAAAAACTATTTTATTAATCACTACTTATGATAATACGTAAAATAAAAGTAAAAATGTTAGTACGTTAGAATTCAAAAATGTTAAACCTTGAACGTTAACCCCAAAACTAAACTCGTCGTGTGTGTGGGTGGCAAAGTCCAAAACTCCCAGTTCCGGAATGGTTCTTAAAGTTCAGTTCCGCAAGCCATAAGGTGAAACATGAGCAAGGGCTTCTTCAACAACCACCGTTGTCTGAAGATAAGACGTAGACGTAGAGAAACATAGAGAAAGTAAATACGAAATCCAAATGTTCCACGATGGAACCCAAACGACACTTCAGTGTTTACTCGGTAGTGACTTTCTCACCCCTAAAAGCCTCCGAATCGTGGTCGTCCACACACAAATACCTGTTTCCTTCTACAGGTCAGCAACAAAGTGAACTCCACCGGATTACTTCCAACTTCCATACATGGATTTCAGTGGCAGACACAGTTATTGTTTCTCATCCATCGATAGAGAAAACAAGCAGGCTGGTGTCTCTCTCCCTTCTCTCTCTCTCTCTTCTCTCTCTCTTTCCTTTTCTTCTTCCGCTTCTTCAACCACGTCATTACGTCCTTTATCTTCTATATTGACGTAAGCGCGCCCCACACACACATACACACACACTCTCTATCTTAAAGGGACTTTCACTGAGTCCGTAACAACAGTGATCCGTTTTAATTTCACAGGGCGTTATGATTCCAATGTTCAGAATGGGAAAATCCCACATACATTCGGACATTTAAGAGTCACATTAATGATAGAGAAATGGAAGGCAAAGTGGGAGGGAAGAGTTAGATTGATATTAGAGCAGGATGAAATGTCGGCGCAACATCGTGGGCCGAAGGGCCTGTACTGTGCTGTAATCTTCTGTGGTCTATGTTCCTATCAGGGCTTGTAGATTGGATTCAAATTGCCTTGACCACAGAAGACAGAAGGTAGTGGTGGAAGAGTGTTTTTTGGCTGGAGGGCCGTGACCGTGGGTATTCTGCTCGGATCAGTGCGTGAACCTTTGGTGTATGATAAATGGCAGATGAAGGTTCATCCGGACGCGTCAAGTTTTACACTTTAGTAGGTAAACGCAAGAGGAAAGTACTCAGTAAATGGCAAGCCCCTGAAGAGCATTGATGTGCAAAGTGATTTTGGCGTCCAAGTCTCCATTTCTCTTAAAGTGGCAACGCAATTAGGTAGGGCGGTAAATGCCCACCGCTTGCCTTAATCGGCCGGGTCATTGAGTATAAGAGTCAAGAAGTTATGTTGCAGCTGCATAAAACTTTGGTTAGGCCGCATCTGAAATATTGCGCTCAGTTCTGGTCGCCCCGACACAGGAAAGATGTGGAGGCTTTGGAGTCGGTGCAGAGAAGGCTTTCCCGGTTTGTCACCTGGATTAGAGGGTGTTGGTTATAAGGAGACGTTGGACAAACTTGAATTGTTTTCTCTGGAGAGCCGGAGGCTGAGGGGAAACGTGATGGATATTTATAAAGTTACATAGAACATAGAACAATTACAGCACAATTCAGGCCCTTCGACCCACAAAGCTGTGCCGAACATGTCCCTACCCTAGAAATTACTAGGCTTACCCATAGTCCTCTATTTTACTCAGCTCCATATACCGACCAAACAGTCTCTTAAAAGACCCTAACGTATCAGCCTCCACCACAATTGCCGGCAGCCCATTCCACGCACTCACCACTCTATGAGTAAAAAACTTACCCCTGACATCTCCTCTATATCTACGCCCCAGCACCTTAAACCTATGTCCTCTTGTGGCCATCAATTCAGCCCTGGGGAAAAGTCTCTGACTGTCCACCCTATCAATACCTCTCATCGTCTTATATATCTCTATCAGGTCCCCCCTCATCCTCCGTCTCTCCAAGGAGAAAAGGCCGAGTTCCCTCAACCTACTTTCATAAGGCATGCTCCGCATCCCAGGCACATCCTTATAAAACTCCTCTGCACCCTCTCTATGGCTTCCACATCTTTCCTGTAGTGAGGCGACCAGAACTGAGCACAATACTCCAAGTGGGGTCTGACCAGGGACCTATATAGCTGCAACAATACCTCACGGCTCCTAAATTCAATTCCCCGATTGATGAAGGACAATACACCAGATGCCTTCTTAACCACAGAGTCAACCTGCGCCGCCAATTTGAGCCTCCTATGGACTCGGACCCCAAGATCCCTCTGATCCTCCACACTGCCAAGAGTCCTACCATTAAGACTATATTCCGCCAACCCATGAGAGGCATTGCTAAGGTCGACGGGAAGACTCTCTTTCCCGAGGCAGAAATGACAAATACGGGAGGGAGTAACTTTAAGGTGCGTTAAATTCTCCCTTAACGTACGGGGCAAGTGTTTTTTTACACATAGAGCGGTGGGTGCCTGGAATGCGCTGCCCTGGGAGGTGGTGGAAGCAGGCACGATGCTGGCGATTGAGTGGCTGTCAGATTGACGCATAACCATGAAGGGAATGGAGGGATATTGACCGTGTGCAAGCAGATGGGATTAGTTTCAATTGGCACCATGATAGGCACAGACATTGTGGGCCGAATGGCTGAACTCTTCTATGTTCTACGACTCATGAAACTTTTTCTGCCGTCTTCTCCGAGTCATTGCTCCACCGGCATCTGGCTTCATCCCTCTCTCCTTCGCAGTCAGGTCACACATGGTGTAGGGTCTGAGAACATCCTTCCGTGTGGTCTAAGCCCGGACTCCTGCATGGTATGCCCACAGCCTGCTGCATGGTCGGATCCCACACTCCTGTCCGGTCGACACCATTGCCCGTTGTGAGCTTCTCCGACTCTTCACTTTGTTCTGGTCTGGAGGTGTCTCAATGCAGATTGACCAGTTTCTGAATGTAACGAGAGATGGGCTTCGTGTGGAGCTGTCTGATCTTTCAGCGTACAGAGAAGATTTTCTCTGCAGTACTCGTCATGATTGATGGCGCAGAGCAGAGGAAGCTGAACACTGCACTTAGACAACAGGCATCTGATAGCACCGTGCAGGGTACCCATATAGACACCGTTCGCCGCGTTGCCCTTGTCAATGCTCTTGGTCGCCTTTCCAAAAAAGATCAACCAGATTCACGAGATGCTAATTCCCACGCATAAAGTCATGCTAACTATTCCTTAACAGTCCTTGCTTGACCAAATGCAGATAAATCCTGTTCCTCGGAATCTCCTTCAGTAACTTTGATGCCAGTAATGTTAGGCAGGTAGTTCCCCACCCTGTCCTTGAAGACCAATTTAAATAAACCATAGAACCATAGAACACTACAGCACAACACAAGTCCTTCGGCGCACAATGTTATCCCGACCTTTAAACTGCACTTACGACTATCTAACCTCTTCCTCCCACATATTCCCCTATTTTAAATTCCTCCATATGCTTATCTAATAATCTATTGTACTTGAGCAACGTATCTGCCTCAACTACTACCCCAGGCATCGCATTCCATGCACCAAGCACTCTCTGGGTGAAAAACCTCCCTCTGATATCTCCCTTGAACTTCCCACCCATTACTTTAAAGCCATGTCCTCTGGTATTGAGCATTGTGCCCTGGGAGAGTGTCGCTGGCTGTCTACTCTTTCTATTCCCCTTAATATTTTGTACACCTCTGTCATGTCTCCCCTCATCCTCCTTCTCTCCAAAGAGTAAAGCCCTAGCTCCCTTAGTCTTTCCTCATAATCCATACTCTCCAAACCAGGCAGCATCCTGGTAAAGAAAGACCATTTAGCCACTCTACTCACCGGAGTCTCACCCATGACTAGCGATGATCCAAAGATCTCCACCATGGACCTAGCAATTTCTCTCCTGACTTCCCACAACGTCTGGTCAGGCCCTGGGGATGTATCCACCTTTATGCACTTGAAGCCAGCCAGGACCTCCTCTTTTGTAATGTGGATATGTATTCTATACTCTTCATTCACTCTCATCCATGGCCTTCTCCACGCTAAATACAGGCGAAAAGTATTCATTTAAGTCATCGCCCGTCTCCTGTGGCTGCACACCTGGACGACAACATTGATCCTTCAGGGGTTCTATTCTCTGCCCAGTTACTCTTTTCTCGATATATTTCTAGCATCTCTTGGGATTCTGTTGCAATTTATCTGCAAATCTATCTTATACCTTCTTTTTGACCTCCTGATTTCCATTGCAAATGTTCTCCTACAAACCTTATACGCCTTAAGGGTTTCGCTTGACCCCCGATGCCTGTACCTGACCCATGCCTTCTTTTGTCGTAACCAGGGCCATCAACCAGGGTTCCCTACTCCCGCCAGCCTTTCCGATCACAGGAACATGCTGGCTCTGAACTCCACCTATCTCACTTTTAAAAGACATCCAGACGTCCCCTTAGCTACAAACGGCCTCTCCTAATCAACTTTTGTTAGTTCCTATCTAATGACATAAAACTTCCTAATTTCGAACTTGTGAAAAGGGTAACTGTGCAGAGAGTAGGAATCCGTAAGCTTCAACGTGGTCGTCTAGATGTGACTCCTTAGAGATTCTTGAAATATATTGAGAAAAGAGTAACAATACAGAGGCCTTAAATGAGTACTTCTCGCCTGTATTTAGCGTGGAGAAGGTCATGTATGTGAGTGAATGAAGGGAAGAGAATGTCCTGAAACATATCCACAAAAGAGGAGGTCCTGGCCGTCTTAAAACGTATAACAGTGGATAATTCCATAGGGCCTGACCAGGTGCATCCTAGTACATTGCGGGAAGCCAGAAAAGAAATTGCTTGGTCCATGGTGGAGATATTTGGATCACCGATAGTCATGGGTGAGACCCGGAGTCAGGAGAGTGGCTCAATTTTCTACATGTATTTAAGGTGGGCTCCAAGGACAAGCTAGGGAACTACAAGTCTAACAGTAGTGGTTGTAAACTATTGGAGGTGATCCTTTGGAACAGGATTTATCTGCATTTGGAAAGGCGAGGGTTGATTAGCATGATGTGGGCGTGGGAATTAGCGTCTTGTGAATCTAGTTTGGAATTTTGGAAACGTAACTTTAACTATGTTTTAAGATAGATAGATAGATATCTTTATTAGTCACATGAAACACACAGTGAAATGCATCTTTTGCGTAGAATGTTCTGGGGACAGCCCGTAAGTGTCGCCTCGCTTCAGGCGCCAATATAGCATGCCCACAACTTTCTAATCCGTACGTCTTTGGAATGTGGGAGGAAACCGAAGCACCCTGAAGAAACCTACGCAGACACGGGGAGAACGTACAAACTCCTTAAACTAATAAAATTATGGTCACTTGTCCCAAAGTGCTCCCCAACTGACACTTCACCTATTTGCCCAGTCTTATTCGCAAAGAGGAGGTGGATTTTCGTCCCCTCTTGAGTAGGGCCATCTACAAATTGCATGACAAAATATTTCCTGGACACACGCAACAAATTCTGCAACAACCAATTCCTGAGCACCGTGACAGTCTGAATAAATATGAAATCTGCTACTATTAACACCGGACGATTCTTACTGCTGTCTGCGATCTCCCTGCGTATCGCTCCCCCATGGGGTGTCGGCGGGGTCTCTGGGACTTTCCCATCAAAGCGACCATCCCTATTTCTCAGTTCTATCCACATACCCTCACTGGACAATATGTCAGGAATATTCCCTCGAAGTACTGGCGTGATGTTCGACCTAATCACAAAGGCAACCCCCGCTTCCTTTGTTACCTCCAACTCCGTAAGGCCTGTCGCAACTGCACCCGGAAACATTGAGCTGCCAGTATTGCCGATTCCTCGGCCATGTTTGTGTTCTTGCGATAATATGCCAGTCCCGTGTTCTCCTCCATACCTCAAACTACTTGGCTTCTTGCATCACAATAAAAGCAGTTTAGCCCATCGGACCTTCCTCGCTCTCTGCTCCGCCCCTGCCTGTCCTGCTCACTGAACTTCATTACTTTGACTTCAATATTGGCTTCAAGTTCCTCATATGACACACGACTGCTTCGGGCTCCAACTCCTGCCAGACCAGTTTAATTTTGGAGGCAGTTCAGCGAAGGATAATTCTCTTGAATGATCCCATGGGACATTGGAGGTGGACGGGAGAAAGTGGAATATAACATAGATGGCCTCGAGAGAAATTCCTGGATTGGCGTGGGGTGTAGTGATTGCAAGCAAGTTGTACCCCGCAGTAACCAGGAAGTAATCTTCTGTGTTCTCTCATATAAATAATTATTACAGAGTCAGCAATTTAGAATGCAACCTAATTATCCAGAAAGAATGTAATTACCTTGATCAAAGAGTAGGTCGTTACGGGACGGTAACTCTCACATTTCACATTCCGTTTACTGTCGCCAATTTGCAAGACACGGCCTATGTTCTTCACTGACATTTAGCATCCTCTGTCGGTCGGTATCGCTTGAATAACGCAAATTCTTCCTGCCTCCATGCGACTTTGCCTCTTTTCTCCGCCCGCCTCCTCCCTTTTCCTTCTGCAAGATTTCTCTGCCTCTGGCACTCAACCACTTCCTCTGGCAGCTCCGTCCATGTGCTCACCACCCTCTGAGTAAAAAAGCTGCTCCTCTGGTCCCTTTGAACTCTTTCCCCTCTCACCCTAAATCCATGCTCCCTAGATTTGGACTCTCCTTACCTGGGGTAAGATACCGTCCATTTTATCGATGGCTCTCATAATTTTAAATACTTCGATAATATCGCCCCTAATTCTCCTATGTCCTGAGGAATAAAGACGCAGCCTGTCCAACTTCTCCCTATAGCTAGGACCCTCTAGTCCTGGCAATATCCTTGTAAATCTTTTCTGCACTCGTTTCGGTTTAACCACGTCTTTCCTATAACAGGGTGACAAAAGCTGTACACAGCGCTCCAGATGCGGCCTCACCAATGACTTGTATAACTGCAACATAATGTCCCGGACTCTGATACTCAGCGTCCTGACTGATGTGGTACAATAACCGACATTAACTTGACAAAGTACAGAGTCATGGACTGGAACCTTTATTAGAAAAGTGGGACAAGCGCCCAATTGTCCTCGGATGTGCTCATTTAATGTGAAAGGGCAGGTTGAGAAAGTGGCTAAATGTTGGCAAAATCTGCAAGCGCAAGGATTGAGGTGTGGATCCCCGTTTCAGCAGTGACCGGGACATGGTGCCCATTTCTGGGATCGCGCTGCACGAAATAGGTAAAGCTCTCTGAAAGGGGAATAAATGCATTAATATGTCTCTCGGCTTCAGGAAAGTTATTTCCTTGGGTGGACTGCAGGTTGCTCCTTTTCGACAGAAAGAGTTTGCAAGCAGATGTACCAGAGGTATTCAAATCATGAGCTATGGATGGGGGGAGGGGGGTGGGGTGTGGGTGCTGCTGTCAATGAGCAGAAATGAGGCGAATGAGGGAGTTGAAAAATTGTGCCAAATACTGTGCTCAATGAGAGCAAGTTTAGTGGACAGTGGAGCAAGGTGCGCGTCAAAGGGAGAGGAAAGGGAGAGGAATTGTGTCAATGCAAGAGCCTCGACAGGTACGGCGGCAGATATCAGTGCATGTATTGGCTCTGGGTACTGGGATATTATTGCCACAACAGAAATATGGCGGAGAGAAGGGGAGGAATGGATACAGATGTTACAGGAGTGAGAGAGGTATAGGTGAGAGAGGAGTTGCCGTTTTGATGAGGGAGGGCATACCAACAGTGTTTAGTAAGGACATTCCTGGGGTATCGTCCAGAGAGGCCATGTGAATAGAACTTAGAAACAAATAGCAGATGGTCATTTTGAAGGAACTGTGTTATCGACCCTCAATAGTCAGCCGGAAATGTTGGAACATAGCAGAGAGCTGTAAGAATAAAAATATAGTAGTAGTGGAGAATTTAACTTCCCTAATATTGACTGGGTCACCCATAGTGCAAAGGTCTTAGACGGGGTGTCCAAGAAAGCTCCTTTAATCAATATATGGAGTGCCCTACCAGAGAAGGCGCAACGCAGGACCCAGGACCCGCTCTTTGGGAACGAGGTAGGGCAAGTGACTATCAGTAGGGGAGCATTTTGCAGTCAGTGACAATCATTCTATTAGCTTTGAAATAGTAACGGAGAAAGGTAGGACCTGTTCACAAGTTAAGGTCTTAAACTGGTGCAGGACCAATATTGCAATCATGAAGTGGGAACTTGCAGGGGTCGACAGGCGCGACCTATTTGCAGGTAGAGACATCTAATCAGTGACAGGCTTTTGAAAACGTTGTATCTCGAGTTCAGGGACAACATGTCCCTGTCAAGGTAAACGGCAAAGATGGCAAGTTTAGGGAGCGTTGGTTGTCAAGGATATTGAGATTTTGGTCAGGAAAGACAGTTTAGGCTGTCGGGATCATGCGAATCCCTGGATATAGGAGTACACAGGAGGAAAACCGGGAGGGGGGGGGTGGGGGGAGGCACAAAGAGGGAATGGATCTGGCAGAAAGGGCTGAGAAAATCCCTGGAATTCTGCCGATATATTAAGTGTAAAATGCTGGCTTGGGAGAGTGTATATTAGAATGGCCATCGATGCGTGCAGCCACAGGAGATGGGCGAGGTCTTAAATGAAAGCTCCTTGTCTGTACCTACCGTAAAAAGCGTCATGGAAGCAAGTGAATTCAGGAAAGAGAATAGCAATGCCCTGAAACGTACCCTCATGACAAAATAGCTGTTCTAAACCGCATAAAAGTGTGTAAATGTTCAGGGCCTTACTAATGTATTGCACGAAATTTTGGGAAGCCAGGGGAAAGATTACTGGGACCACGCTAGAGCAATTTGTATAATCGCCAGTCGTGGGTGAGGTAACGAGTGTCTAATGCTGTACCTTGATTTAATGTAGGAGAAGTCAAAGAATTACAAGCCAGTAAGCCTACCGTTAGTGGTGGAAAAATCACTGATTCTGAAAGACAGCACCTGAATTTGGAAAGGCAAGCACTGATTAAGAATAGTCGTCTGAAAATCCCTCACCAATGATTAGGTTTGTGCGTGCGAAATTGCGTATTGTGAATTTGGTTCAGTGTTTTGGCAAGTTGATCAATATTATTGACGAGGGCAGAGCGGTGGAGATTGTCTACACGGGTACCCTGCACGGTGCCATCACAAGCCTCCTGTCAAAGTGCAGAGTTCCTCTGTTCTGTACCATTACTCATGCCAAAAACAGGAGTAAAACCTGTTGCGTGCGCAGAATATCTCCGGGCACTGAAAAATTGGAGACCTCCTGAGAGGCCCGACTCCTGCTACATTCAGAATCACAGAATCAGCGTGGCCGTCCATGCGTGGAGCCACAGGAGACGGCTGAGATTTTTGGTGAATATTTCTCATCAGCTTTTACTGTGGAGAAGATCAAGGAAGCTAAGGATAGAGACTTCAGTCTTGTACCAGAGCCGAATTACCAAGGAGGAGATATTGGCAGCCTAAAAGCTCATTAAAGGAATTTATTCCCAGAGCCTGACTGAATGCATCTTCCGACCTTGTGGGAAGTTAAGGAAGAAATTGATGTAGCTTTTGTAGATATATTTGCATCATCTTTGGTCCCAGGTGAAGTTCCGAAAGACTGGAGGGTGGTTAATGCTGTACCGTTATTTAAGAAAGGCACGGTTATTGAAAGACAATCCAGGGCCGGTGAATCTGACATCATGGTGGACAGCCTGTTGGGGGAGATTCTGCGGGACAGGTTCTATCAGCATTTGGATAGACCAGGATTGATTAGGGATAGTCAGCACGGCCTGTTGCGTGGGAAATCGTGTCTCAAAAAGCTGTTGGATTTCTTTGAAGAGGGCGAGGCAGTGGACGTTGTCTGTCTGGACTTCAGCAAGGCTTTCGACAGGGTCCCACATGCAGGCTGGTCTGGGAGTTTGGATCGCAAATAATTTAGGGAGAGCTAGCTTAGTGGATGAAAAATCGGCTTGATGGTGGGAAGAAGAGGGCCATGGTTGAAGCAATACACAAAAAGTGCTGGAGGCTCTGCAGGCCAGGCTGCATCCATGGAGGGAAATAAACAGTCGATATTTCGGGCCGAGACCCTTCACCAGGACTGGAAAGGAAGAAGCCAGAATAAGAAGACGGTGGAGGGGCAGGAGCACACGCAGGTAGTGGATGGGTGAGTTCAAGTGATAATCGAGTCCAGGTGAGAGGGAGATGCTCGGTGGGTGTGGGAGTGGGAGAAGATGTAATAAGCTGAATCCAGTCGGAGAAGGCAGTGGACCATGGAAGAAAGGATGGTGAGGGGAGGAGAGGATAGGTCATTAAGGCGGAAGAAGTGAAGACAGAAGAGTGGGTGGGGGAAAGAAAAAGAAGGGGTGGGATTATAGCATCGATAGGTTTCCTGTCTGAAATCCAGCGCGCACCACTAAACCAAACCACACCCCTCTCCCCGGATTTTCTTCATTGTCTCCTCAGTATCTCCATGGACATCAAGGTGGGGAGAGGAGCCACAGAAAGAAGGTAAGACAAAGCGGGGGGGGAGGGTGGGGGGGGGGGGGTCGGGGTGGGGACGGGGGAGAAAAAGAAGGTATAGGGTTACCGGAAGTTAGAGAAATCGATGTTAAGGCCATCAGGTTGGAGACTCCCAAGTAGAAATATGAGATGGAAGGTAGTTTCTCGGACTGGAGGCCCGTGACAAGTGGTGTGCAACAGTGTTCTTTATACGACCTAACGTTGTCCGTCATTTACATAATTGGATTAGAATGTGCTTGGTAAGTTTGCAGGTGACACTAAAATTGGCATCTGTTGTGTGAAAAGGTTCTTTTGGAATCTTAAAGATGGAGGGCTCTGGACACAGGGTTTGAATTTTAAAAATAGTTTAATCACAAAGGCAAACACGGAAACAGACGGGAGCAGATGCACATGCGCGCGCGCGCGCGCGCACGCACACGCACACGCACACGCACACGCACACACACACACACACACACACACACACACACACACACACACACACACACACACACACACACACACACAATAAACAAGGTACAACTTATCAAGGGATAAACACTTAAATGCCTGAATACCTTGACCCAAACAAGCATTGGCTCTTACCCTCCTTGGATTCTGACTAAGACGCTCCCAAACCACATGGTGGTGTACACTCTTACCAGTGGTCTCTGCAGCGTTGTCTCACTATTTATGAGGAAGTCGAGAGAGAGAGGGCCAGGGAAGTGCAACACTCTTTATAGTGCTGGAAGGCTCGACCAGGTAATTTAGACAGGCCAATTGTTTGGGGTCAAGGAGAAAGGTGCCTGCAAAGGCCAATGCTCAGGCAGGTTCACGAACAAAGGTGCTTCTCCAAGACCAATCCCTATGCCCACAACCTGATGGATGGGGTGGAGCCACACCTTGATTGACAGTGGTGTCACTTCCGATCCGAGAAGCAATGCTGTCCTCCGACCAGAGGGGTCAGTGTTGTTACTGTCACGTGACAGCCATGTGCTCTCCTACCACAGCATCGCAGACAGTGAAGAAGGTTATCAAAATTATAGGGGACCTTGAGCTGATGACAAGTGGGGCGAGGAGTGACAAATGGCGTTCGATTCAGGTATGTCGAGGTGTTGCATTTTTGGAAGGCAAACCAGTGTAGGAGCTGTACACTGAATGGTCGGGCCCTGGGGAGTGTTGTAGAACAGAGGGACCTAGGGTACAAATTTATGGTTCTCCGAGAGTGACGTTAGTGTTAGACAGGGTGGAAGACGGCGTTAGGCACGGGGGCTTTCTCCAGTCAAGGCAGTGAATGTAATAGTTGGGACGTTATGTTCCAGTTGTACAAGGCGTGAGTGAGACGTGTCATTATGCAATTCGAGCCAGTACTGTGCACAACTTTGAAAGGAGAAAGCGTGCAACGAAGATTTACGAGAATGTTGGCAGGACTCGAGGGCCTGAGATGCAGGGGGAGGTTGGTCAGGCTCGGTCTTTATTCCTTAGGGCACAGGAAACTGAGGGCTGACCTTATAACGGTGTATAAGAGCATAAAGCCATAGATAGAGTGAATGTAGGCAGTCTTTTCCCCAGGGAAAGGGAATCAAAAACTAGACTGCTTAGGTTTAGGGTGAGAGGTAAAAGATGTAAAAGGGGCCCGAGGGGCAAAGTCTTAACGCAGGGGGTGATGCATGTGCGGAACGAGTTGCCAGAGAAAGTGGTTGCGACAGGTACAATAACAACACTTTAATGAAATTGGACCAGTGCATGGATAGGAAATATTGAGAGGGATATGGGCCAAACAGGGGCAAATGGGAATAGATTAGATCTGCACCTCGGTCGGCGTGGAGAACCGGTTTTCCTGCTCTCTGAATATATGACTTTATATGTGCAGAGTAGATTGAGAGAAACTGTTCTTTGTAGCCCGGTGTCAAGCATTGGGGCACGTAGAATGAACATGACTGCCTAATCAAAAACAGAAGTGGTATGCGGGTGAAGCTTCTTTAGCAGCGAGTGGGTTGGGACTGGAACCTACGATTGACGGAAGTCGACTGGTCACGTTCAACAGTGGCGCTGAAGCTGGAGAGGTAGGAAAATAGGAAAGGTAATGAGGTAGAGGCATGGGACCGTGGATTGTTCTGACAGGGAGGTAGTTCGGATCCGATGTGCCACATGGACTCTTCCTCTATTAGCTCTCTGATTTAGTGATTGTGATAAAACGTCAACTTTGATTGACTCTACAGAGTATTTCCTGTATTCTCGGTTTTCATAATGAATGCATTACAAGACTTTTATCGTGTTGGTTTGGGTGGAGAATAAAAGCAGGACCGAGTTTGGATAATCAGACGCTTTCTTTCTTCAGTTCTTCTCTTTCTCACATTTTGGTTCAGAATTCCTGTGGAGACACCTCCCTATCATCGATGCCTCACGGATACAGATTTGCGTTCGCTCATCTTCAAGTTTGGAACTGTTCACAGCACGGAGATTAACATTCTTTTGTCGAGTTGAACTGTGGCAGCAATGACTCACTGAGGCTGTTTCTTCCAAGACTGCAGCCAGGGACGTCTAATGATGTCGCTGGGGGATTTCTTTCGGCTCTTAATAAGGAGTAGCCCGGCTCGCTTGGCCTCATACTGTGAGACTGTCGCCTCCAGGACAGAAGTCATGGTCTCCAGCTTCGATCTTCAAGACCACGATGATCACGTTCGGATACTAAACCTGGATGTGCAGAAGATTTACTACCCCATACTCGCTGTTGTCAGTGTTCCAGGTACGTTCTGTGGAAAATGGGTTACCCGATACCGCAATGTTGTGAATTGTCTGAGAATAATCAATTATCAGTTGGATTATTTACTCACGACGTTATGCATTTAACAATCGTTGTATTTACAATCCCGGCGCCTTCACTATTCAACTTCTGAATCCGAGCGGTTTCCCGAGCGGATCATGCTGAGCTGTTAACGTCGAGCTGCCCCATTTTGATGTTCCCGAGGCCGTCAGAGCTATTTTTGTCTACTTTAAATACGAATGCCGCTGCTACCAAGAGCTAAGTGTTCTGTGTATCACTCAGATAATAATACGGGCGTTGTCTCTTTATTTAAGGAATCTCATTGTTCTGTTCCAGTTTGAAGTTCCGAGAGTGTAATATCCCAATAATACAGCATCACACTGAAGTCTGCCGATCTGCCGGTTACAATTCCACTTATTCACCGTGGCCACACTAGCCAGAAGCTGTGTGCAGAGACTGTGATTCACTGATTGAAACGCGTTGCCGTATTATATTGAGACTGCGTCCGCTTGCAAATTCCCCTGATTTTCCGCTTCAATGATTCGTCTGGTTAATGAAGGCGTTTCGGGATTTAATCCACGTCCCCCTTGTTCCGTTTCTGTTGCGGTATGATTTCCCCGTCTATCCATTTTTATTTGGCATCAGAATCCACCGTAGAATCGGGTTTCACAGCAGTTAGCTTCCAAAGGTGAAGCTCGGTCTATCTATTTTTAAAACTTCAGTTATTTCAAGAAACATAAATATTAAAAATACCCTCTAAAATAATATGCACCAACAACGCCTGTGTTAGATTCATAGGACATAAACCGGTCCGTGATCCAGCAGCTGAGTTGAAAGATCAAAACAAAAACATCCGCCTGATCCTGAGTTGAGGGAACCATTGAAAAATGTGCCTGAAAATCCCTTGCACACAAGGATACGTTTTATTGTACAATGGAGATTGACCAAGAGCTTCAGCACAGCGATTATGTCTGCGCAGCTCAGAGCAGCGGAGAAGTAGTACAGCTGCCTCCCAACTGGGGAGTCGAGCTCCGGTACAGTGTTGCCCAGAATGCGGTCAGGCTGTTGGAGCTGTAAACAGTTGGCTGCCGTCAAATACTTCAGCACACAGGTCTTGTTTTACGATTTACTTGGTAGTTAGGTACTGTAAAAAAAGGTTGAAATAACTTGATAAATTTAGAATATTAACGTATTCACATACAAAATAGGTATATTAAGTGTAATCTGAAGCAGATATCCATATCAAAACGAATTCAGACCAACAGAACAACCAGGGTCAGTAAGCTTGTTTCTCCGTTTGCTCTTGTTCTACTCCTGTTGTCCTTATGATAAGCTGCAGATCTCATTTCCTTATCTGACTTTGAAACCGATAGTTCAACATTAAATTTTATTCAATAAGCTATTCCTCAACAATTTAATCGCTTTCAAATTTCATTGGTTGAATTTACTGATGGATCATACTTCACCGGCCGCATACAGTGCAACAGACAAAATGATATAATTTGAACATCTATCAGCAGAAATGAATGTCGTGAAAAAAGATGCGAAGTAAATTAAATGGAACGGGGCAATGCGGTAATCACTCACTGGACCAGGCAAGGAAAATCTCGTTTGGCGAGAAGAGTGTTGGTGCGGTGAAAAGATATTCTTGAAACTATTTGGTAAATGAGCGGTTTTGCAAACAGGCGCACGCACGCACGCACACAGACACAGACACAGACACAGACACAGACACACACACACACACACACACACACACACACACACACACACACACACTTACAGATAGATAGACATACAGACAGAGATAGATAGATCGATGTATAGATAGATAGACAGACAGACAGAGATAGATAGACAGACAGATAGATAGATAGATAGATAGATAGATAGATAGATAGATAGATAGATAGATAGATAGATAGATAGATAGATAGATAGATAGATAGATAGATAGATAGATAGATAGATAGATAGATAGATAGAGACAGAGATCGATAGACAGACAAATAAATGGATGGATAGATAGACAGAGATAGATAGATAGAGATAGAGATCGATAGATAGACAGATAAATGGATGGATAGATAGACAGACAGAGAAAGATAGATAGAGATAGACAGATAGAAAAATAGGTAAATGGACAGATGGTCAGAGAGATAAGTAGACAGAGAACGAGCAAGAAAGGGAGAGGGGAGGGGCGAGACAGGGAGATAGAGAAAAATACGGAGAGAGAGAGAGAGCACGTGCTACCTCAAAAAATGAGAAAAAAAATCGATGATAGAATATGAAACTTTTAATGGGACCCTTCGTCTCCGACCTATTTCCACTCCGTTTGACTTCCCACAGATGTTGTTTTCGTCATTTTCTTTCTTTCTATTACCCACAACAGACATCGTTGTCCGAGGAGCCTGTTCCTCTGCTGTACTGTTCTATGTTCTAATAATTCCTCTTTGAAATTTAAAACTAATTTATGCTCCCCATATCTCAATTCTGCCGTTTCTTTTCTTTCCACGGATGCTATCTGGCCTGCTGAGTGTTTCCAGCATTTTCTGTTGTGTTGTGAGAGCTACCCAATTTATCTGGTGTTGTTATGGGAGCACTGAGACTGGTATCATTCCTCCCACCTGGAATTGTAAAGTTTCTCTCTATTTTCATTGTTCACAGTTAATTTGGTGACGATTGCCATCCTGTCTCGGGGAAAGTGCGGCCTCTCCAGATGCATCACCCGTTATTTGGTGGCCATGGCAGCAGCGGATCTACTGGTCGTTATCCTCGATCTGATCCTGAGGCAGATTCCGATTGTGTACTGGGAACAGTTTACTTTCCTGTATTCGGTCCCCTTGTGTAATATCCACGCCGTCCTACTTTACGCCGCCACCGACTGCTCCGTCTGGTTTACCGTCTCTTTCACTTTTGATCGATTTGTGGCCATTTGCTGCCAGAAGCTGAAAACTAAATATTGCACCGAAAGAACGGCGGCTGTGGTTCTGGGGAGCGTGACTGCGCTAAGCTGTTTGAAGGACATCTTATGGTATTTCATGTTGGGGCAACACTACTTGCTTATGAACATCCCTTGGTTTTGCGCGATACATTCCAACGCGGTTTTCTCACGGGTCTGGGCAGTGATAGAAACGGTGCATTATATTCTCACTCCGGGACTCGCATTTGTTTTTATTCTGCTATTGAATGTTTTTACCGTCAAACACATTTTTGTGGCGAGCAGAGCCCGCAGGAGACTCCGCGGTCAGAGAACTGGGGAGAGCCCTAGGGACCCGGAGATGGAGAGCCGCAGGAAATCCATCATATTACTCTTCGTTATTTCGGGGAATTTCATTCTATTGTGGTCAATATTTATGGTGAACTCCATCTGGAGGCGTCTGGTCGATATTGATGACCATCTTGTATATTTGGCTTTACAGATGGGTAAATATGGCTTCATGTTCCAGCTCCTGAGCTGTTGCACAAACACGTGTATTTACGCCGTGACACAGACCAAGTTCAGAGAGCAGTTGAAGGACATGGTGAAATATCCTTTCATATTCATTGCAAAATTTCATTAAACTATGAAAGTCGTTGATTGAAATCCAGCATCAGAACTGAGTTCTGTCCCACATTCTCCTGCCTGCTCTCCCTGCGGGGCCAATGCTATCGGTCAGTGTAACCTCTCTGGGCAGCTTCCAACTCGCCACCAGAGTTACTGTTACACTGTGAATATAAACAGGTTAACTTTACTTCAGGCGTATTAACATGCCGAGGGTAAGTGGAGAGGTACAGTATATAGTTCATAAAAAAATAGAAACACTGTTCTGAGCTTCCTGTAGCCAAGTTCCAATCAGGGCATGAAATGGGACTCGATGTTTGAAGCGAACCAAATTTCAATTGAATAAATTGGAGTTGAACATACAATTATTGCATAACTGACTCCACAGTGGAGGGCGACACCTTGATATATTGTGGGAAATTTAATGGATAAAGCTGTATCAGAGTGTCGCAGACACTCAGAGAAGAAGATGGAGAAGTGAGGCAGAAAAGAATGAAATGCGGTGAACGGGGGAATTGACAGGGAGGGAGAGCTGGTAAAAAATGTAGTAGGAAGAGGCATGGGAACGAGACGGAGTTTTGAATGAATGAAACAATACAGAAAGGGAAGATTGTAGGAATAAAGTAAATATCGCTCGCATGACAGGGAAATTCAGTGAGCAGATGTAATTGGAGAGTTGTCGATCAATAAATCATATAGAAAGAGAGATAGATGGCCAGAGATAAAGACAAGAAGGCGTATGGATGGATGACTGGCTGGATGAATGGAGGGATATATGGACGGATGAGTAGATAGCTGGATACCTAGATAGATAGGTAGACAAACAGATACATAGGTAGCTAGATAGCTAGATAGATAGACAAATAGATAGATAACGAGATAGATAAATAGATACCCAGATAGATAGACAGACAGATAGATACCTAGATAGATAGACACAGATAGATAGATAGTTAGGTAGATAGATAGATAGATAGATAGATAGATAGATAGATAGATAGATAGATAGATAGATAGATAGATAGATAGATAGATAGATAGATAGATAGATAGATAGATAGATAGATAGATAGATAGATAGATAGATAGATAGATAGATAGATAGATAGATCCCCTTATAATAACCTTTCAATTTAGAGGAACAGAGTTGACGATATAATATTGCTCTGTTTCTATTGAGAAAATTTTTAGTCCAGTTTTTTTTCTGTTTTTTTAAATTATTTTTTCTTTAGCTTAGTTGGTTTGATATATTGTTTATAATTTTTCTTATTGTTTTGGTTTTTTTTTCTTTCTTTTATGTTTTATAATAAATCTTTTTCTTTTATATTATATTCATTCACTAACAGAACGTTGGATCTACAGTTTCTTTTATACTTTATTGTTCTTTATGATTATCCATGTCATGGTTGTTCTCCTGATCTCTTTGTATTACATGTGTAAACATTGATATATTCATCTGTATTAATTTGAAAACTATTAAAAAGATTTAAAAAGAAAAACAAAGAGAGATAAATAGATAGATTGACAGAGAGAGAGAGAGAAAGGGAGAGAAAGGACAGCGGGACGCGTACTGATGATGTGGAAATAATCACGTAAATATATCGGGAAAGTGATGCGAGGGAGATGGGGAATGAAACAGTGAAATGGTGGAATACAAAATAGCGAGCGAGACCGAGGAGAGAGAGAGAGAGAGAGAGAGAGAGAGAGAGAGAGAGAGAGAGAGAGAGAGAGAGAGAGAGAGAGAGAGAGAGAGAGAGAGAATGACTTGTATGTGGAGGCAGTTGAATTTGCAATGTGAATGCAGAAAATTGCTGAGAGATTTAACATGGAAACAAAATAGCTTAAATCAGTAATGGAGGACTCGGCCCATGACAGATAAGGGCGTTAGAATTGTATAAGCACAGAATAAAACGGACAATAGTGGTAGGGCAACAGTTAATTATGGGGTGAGGATTTCAGTTGTGCGGAATATAATTCAGATATCCAAGCTCAAATCACACAATGCACAGGGCAATTTAGTACAGGTGATCATCAAGCCGTTTGAAAAAAATCGCTTGTCATGATTAATGACAACTTTAGCCGAATTTGATAAACGGCCCGGATCACCAAAGACCATGGATGGATCCTTACGTCGTGTGGCCGACATTCACCACCAAAAGTCTTCGAATCATTTATCTGAAACAAACAACCGAGCAAAGCAAGTACTTAAAGCACAGTGAAGAGTGTATAACAAACTCTGCCCCTTACAGTGTCGCCAACATTCTGAAAATGAATGAATTAATGACCCTGAAAACTGATAAATCCAGAAGTTTGTTGCCTACTCTGGTTTCCATGTTCCAATATTATGTTGATGCTCATATCTTTCCATCGGGGTAAATTGGTTTATTGTTGCCACATGTACATGTTGTCGCATGTATCGAGGTACAGTGAAAAGTATTTGTTATTGCTGTCGTCCACACAGACCATTTCATCACAAGACTGAACTGAGGTAGTACAAGGTAAGCAATAATAGAATGCGGAAGGAAGTCTTACAGTTTCAGAGAAACGTGTAACTTCAACTTAGAGTCATAGAATGGAAATTTAAAAGAGTAAAAGGAGTAGAGTCCACGGATGTATGCTTTAAACGTATCCCATATTATCCCACTGGAGTAAAATTAGTTAAAAAGAAAAACGAAATCTGTTCTTTAATAAATTGGACGAAATCTAAGTTGTAATAGCAAAGGGTTAAATCGCCATTTGTCTGACATCAAAGGATATATTTGGTAATTTAATTGATAATCTCAATGGTGCATGATCAGAAATGGCAATTGCATCGTATTTGCAGTCCATAGTAAGAGGAGCGAGTCTAGCATCAATAAAAAAAATATCAATCCTCGAGTAATTATGGTAGACATGAGAAAAGAATGAAATTTCTTTATCAAATGGGTGTAGAAATCTCCAAACATTTAAAATTCCGGATTCAACTATAAAGGAATTAATAAGGACAGCGGATTTGTTTGGAAGTGTAGGATTTGACACAGATCTATCCATCGAAGGGTTTAGACAGCAGTTAAAATCTCCACCCAAAATCATTTAAATTAGGAAATAATGAAAACAAATGTTTAAAAATTTCAGGGTGATCTATATTGGGTGCATGAGCATTAACCATAACAACTTGTTTTATTATGAAGCAGACCAGTAATTAATAAAACAAATCTACCATTTGGGTCTGATAATGTCTCATGATGAACAAACGAAATTGAGGAGTCTATAAAAATAGAAACTCCTTTCACCTTTGCTTGTGAATTTGAATGGAACTGTTGACCCCTCCAAAATCTAAAAAAAGTTGATTATCTTTCTTCCTGATGTGAGTCTCCTGAACAAGAATGATCTGAGCATTTAATATTCATATTCCGCTGGATTGAAAAAAACGAACTAACAATGAAATACGTACATTAGCTGACAAAATTAAAGAAATAGATAAAACAGATTCTGTTACTCCTAATCTGGAGCTTTTTAAAAAGAGAACAGAACTTCAACTGCAACATAGTTTATTATTAACATCTTCAATTGAAATGCTACTACTTAAAAACAAAAGTCAATTTTTATATACGTGATGATAGATCTGGTAAATTATTGGCCAACCAATTGAAAGCTACTATATCTAAACGTCAGCTTAATCAAATTCGTAAACCCGATAGTACCTACACGATAGATCGTTAAAATTAACCAATCCTTCCAAGAATTTTATTCTTCTTTATACTAATCAGAATCCCCTGAGGATCCTACATTAATACATGAATTTTTAAGAGGTTTGAATATTCCCCAATTATCATTAAATAAGCGTTCTACATTAGATGCTCCCATTTCGGAGGAAGAAATAAATAAAGTAATATTTTCAATGAATTCGGGTAAAGCACCCGGCCCTGACGGATATACAGCTGAATTTTTAAAATCCTTTTCTGATATTCTTGTTTCCTGGTTAGCCAACATTTTTAAAGATGCCCTATCAGTGGGTAAACTACCACAATCTTTCTATGAAGCACCTATTTCTTTAATTCTTAAAAAGGATGAAGGATAAAGATCGTGCATCTTATAGACCTATTTATTTCTTAAATGTAGATTCCAAAATATTGGCCTTTAGATTGGAAAAAGGTTCTTCCACAAATTATCTCTGAAGACCAGACAACATTTATTCAGAATGGTTATCTACATTTTAATATTAGGAGATTAATGAATATTATATCTACCCCTTCATCCCAAATTCCAGAATGTGCTGTTTCACTAGATGCTGAAAAGGCGTTTGACAGATTCGAATGGGAATATCGATTCACTACACTTCAAAAATTTAATTTTAGCCCCAAATTTTTATCTACGATTAAAATGATTTATTTTACACCTATGGATTCAATACTTACTAATAATCAAAGATCTCCTTTGTTGAGGTTTTTTCGAGGTACTAGACAAGGCTGCCCGTCAAGCCCTTTATTATTTGATATTGCTTTAGAACCCTTGGCTATTGCACGTCGGGGTTCTTCAAATATATGTGGCATTACTCGTGGACAAGACAGGCAGGAGCATGGCAGGAATGTCTCTTGAAGTAACTTGCATTTACCTCAATGCAAGGGGTCTTACAGTTAAAGCGGGTGAATTCGGAGCATTGCTCGCAACGTGGGACTGGGATATTATCGCCATGACAGAAACATGGCGAAGGAAGGGACAGGAAGGGCAGCTCAATATTCCAGGGCACGGGTGCGCTAGGCCGGATAGACGTGGAGGAAGGAGAGTAAAGGAGTTACACTTTTGATCAAAGGGAACATCACGGCCGTGGTCAGAGATGAAATTACTGAACCATCATCCAGTGAGGCTTTATGGGTGGAGCTGAGAAATAAAAAGGGGATGATCACCTTGTTGGGGTTGTACTATAGGCCCCCACATAGCCAATGGGAGTTGGAAGAACAAATGTGCAGGGATATTGTGGAGGCATATCTAGGAACTGTGGGAGGCTGGAGAAGAAATTGCGGGTGCACTGGCCGAGATATTTGCATCATCGTTATCCACCGGTAAGGTGCTGGTAGATTGGAGGGTAGCGAATGTTATGCCTTCATCAAAGAAGAGTCGCAATAAAACCTTGGAATCTACAGACCAGTCAGTCCAACATTTGTGACGGGTAAGCTACTGGAGAAGATTCTGAGGGATAAGGTGTGCATACACCTGGAAAAACAGGGGCTGATGAGGAGCAGTCAACACGGCTTTCTGCGTGGGAGATCATGCCTTTCCGAACTTGACAGAGTTTTTTGATGATGTGATGAACATCGATGAGAGCAGGGCAGTAGACGTGTTCTGCATGGACTTCAAAGCCCTTCAGTAAGGTGCCACGTGGTAGGCTGCTGTGGAAAGTTAAATCGCATGGAGTCCAGGGAGAGCTGGCGAACTGAATGCATAGTTGGCTTGATGGTAGGAAGTAAGGATGATGGTGGAAAGTTGTTTTTCGGACTGGAGTTCGGTGACAAGTGGTATGCCTCAGGGGTTGGTGTTGAGGCTATTGTTCTTTGTTAGCTGTGTCAACAATTTGATAAGAAGATTCAAGGCATGGTTAATAGATTTGCAGATGACACTGGTACGGTGGACAGCGAAGGTGATCAGAATTACCGGGTGATCTTAATCAGCTGAGTAAATGGGCCGAAGAATGGCAAATGTCATTTAATTCTGATAAGTGAGATATGTTGCGAGTTGGAAAGTCAAATCAACGTAGGATTTTCACAGTGAACGGCAGGGCCCTGGGGAGAGTTATAGAGCAGATCGTCATTGGAATACATAGAGTCCTGAATGTGGAGTCACAGGTGGACGGGGTGGTGAAAAAAGCTTTTGGCTCGCTGGCCTTCCTCAGTCATGGAATTGAGTATAAAATTTGGGAGGTCATAGTGCAGATTTATCCGAACATGGAGAATTGTGTACTGTTTTGGTCGCCCTGCTGTAGGAAATATGTTATTAAGCTGGAGGGAGTGCGAAAAAGTTTTATAAAAATGTTGCCAGAACTTGAGGGACTACGGTATCGGGATATGTTAGACAGGCAAGAATTTTTATTGCTTGGAAAGTAAGAGATTGAAAGGTGATCTTTTCGAGGTGTGCAAAATCATGAGGGACATCGGGAGGGTTGGGGAGATAAACACTGAAGGTCCGAGGTTTAAGGGGAAAGGGGAAAGATTTAAAATGAACTTAAGGGACAACTTTTCCAGTGGGTGGAGTATACGCTGAACGAGCTGCCATAGGAAGTGGTTGCCGCAGGTACAATAACAACTGGACAGGTACATGGACAGGAATATTTTTGAAGGTTATGGGTTAAACACTGGAAATGGGACTAGCTTGGATGGTCATCCTGGTTGGAATGGACCATTTGGGGCGACCGACCCTTTTCCGAGCTGTCATGACATCCATATATCGTTGAAACTCTCACCTCCCCTTTCCCAATCTATGTCCGGGGCTATCAATCTCCATTCCTCGTGTTGCCACCCGAATGTGGAACCACACCCTGATCCACAAGATACCGTATATGCCTAGCATTTGTCCACGTGCTCGGATGTCCAGGTCGATCTCTCGCTCAGATATGAAACTCTTGCGAAGACGGATGTATTGCAAATCTTCTAAGTTATTGACATACCGTGTGAAACATACCTTACTGTTCGGTACCTCTCCTGTTACCGCCTGCCACTCGGAAAAAGACGCATTCATTCCTACTGTTTGTTTCTGTCTGCGGACCAGTCCACCATCCACATCAGGAATTTACCGCCGGACTGTCTTGGTGGCGCTAGATGGAGTAGGTCTCATCTTGGCACTGCTCCACTCACTTTTTAGTTTTTCTGTACACCACCCCCATGAAGACTTTTATAATACTTTTATAAGATTGATTTTGATTTTTAACTGCCGGAAATAAATACCAGAGCTAAAGCTGCAGCTGAAAACAGGGGTAATGGAGACCCTCAACTTACTTTGGAAGCTATTTCTAAACTCCTAGATAAAAAATTTGATCAGAAATTTTGTACTTTGGAAACGCTGTTAAAGGAGATTGAAGACAGACAAACACTTAAACAGCAAAATGATAAACAACAGCAATTAATTGCTGAACTGGATGAAGCTGGCAAAGAGAGAGATCGTAGACTGAGCTTAATGGAAAAGGATTTTAACTGCGACCATCCAAATTCTGGAACAGCAAAGACAGAAGATTATTGATTTAGATTGCCGCAGTCGGAGGTACAATTTGAGGATTATTGGCCTTCGCGAAAATGCTGAAAATGGCAATCCTATTGAATTATTTTCCGAACTTCTGATCGATGCGTTTGGCTCTGAAGTTTTCTCTGTACGTCCCATACTTGATAGTGCTCACCGAGCGTTAAGACCAAAATCCCCGGCAGAGCAAAAACCACGGCCAATAATATTGAGGTTTCACTATGTGAGTACTAAAGATCATTTGATTCGAATCATTCGTCGTCAAGGAATGATCCACTATAAAGATTGGAAGTTTCGTCCTGTTGAAGATTACAGCCCAGAAGTTATGAAAGAGAGATTGTGTTATAATCCGATTATGTCGCGACTCTATCAAGGGAACTATTAACGTGCACTGATGTTCCCAGTTTTCTGGAGGATTGTACTCCATGACAAATCAAACAATTGATTTAATTCTGTGAATGAAGCCGAAGAATTCCTCAAAGATTAAATTTGACTTCAGATGGTTAATAGATGTGTGATTCGGTGATTTTTATACCTATTTGGTCCTCAAGGTAAGAATTAACTCACAGATTTGAACGTTTTTAAGTCCGGAGATCTTTTTTTGCCCTTTGTTAACACTTCGTGTCTGGCTCCAGAACATGGATACTTATCATGTTTTTTATTTTACAACTTTTTTCCCTTATATTATTTTACTTTAATTTTTTTTTGGTTTACCTTGGTAATAATTAAGAATCTGAATGGGGGACTGATTGCTTTTTATTACTTTTGAAATAATAGTAAGATTGGATTTTGTTAAATGTTAATTTTGACTGTCCAGAACTTTCTCAGCAAGACTGTTTATAATTTCGAAATGTTGTTTTGAGTACTTCTATGTTCATGTTTTGACTACCGGTGTTGTTTTGCATTCCATTTAAATTGGAGATTTGCCACCAAAAGAAGTGGGGTTAAGGGATTTAGTGATTAGCATTCTGGAAATTGGCCAATTTTCGGGTTTTTGTGGGTGGGGGTGGGTGGGGCTGTTTTTAGTTTAGTTTTATTTATCCTGGACTGATTTAAAACTACAAATATGCCTGAATTGTCGTCATATCCGGCTCCTCTTTGAACTGTTTTTCATCTTCCTATTAATGAGTCCCCTGTGCAGCAAGGTTAATCCTTTACACACCATATGTTTTAGTCTATTAAAATGGAAAATATCATTAATTTTGTTTCATGGAATACGAATGGTTTAAATAATCCAATTAAGCGGAATAAGATCGTTAAAGTTTTTCATAGACTGAACGCTCTGATTATTTTTGCTCAGGAGACTCATATTAGGAGAGAGGATAATCAGCGCTCCTTTAGATTTTGAAGGGGTCAATAGTTTCATTCTAATTCACAAGCAAAGGTGAAAGGAGTCTCTATTTTAATGACTCCTCGATTTCATTTGTTCATCATGAAACAGTCTCAGACCCGAATGATAGATTTTTATTAATTACCGGCTTACTTCATAACAAAAAAGTTGTTATGGTTAATGTTCGTGCACCTGATGGTGATCATCCCGAGTTCTTTAAATATTTATTGCATCTTTTCCTAATGTAAACCAATATATGTTGATTATGGGTGGAGATTTCAATTGTTGTTTAAACCCTTCGATGGATAGATGGGTGTATTATGGGATACCCTTTAGAGCTGATATCCGTGGTCAAATTATTTCGTACTCTGCTGGATTGAAAAAAGAACGAACTAATAATGAAGTACTCATATTGGTTGATAAGATTAAAGAAATCGATAAAAAATACTCTGATGCTCTTAATTTGGAGCTCTGTAAAAAGAGAACTGATCTTCAATTGCAACACAGTTTATTATTAACATCTTCGATTGAAAATCAGCTACTTAAACTCGGAGTCAGTTTTATACACATGGTGATAAATCTGGCATATTATTGGCCAACCAGCTGAAAGCTGCTTCGACTAAACGTCAGGTTATTAAAGTTCGTAAACGAGATGGTATTTACACCGTGGACCATGATTAAATTAATAAATCTTTTCAAGAATTTTATACTTCTTCATATCAAACGGAATTTCCCGAAGATTCTACATCAATGTATGACTTTTGAAGGAATTTGAAGATTTCAAAGTTATCACTTAATGAACGTTCAATAGTAGATGCACCCATTTCGGAGGAAGAAATAAAGAAAGCAATTCCTTCAATGCATTCGGGTAAAACACCTGGTCTTAATGGGCATGCAGTTGAATTTTTAAAATCCTTTTCTGACCTTCTCACTCCCTGGTTAGGTAAAACTTTTAAAGATGTACTATTCGCAGGTAAATTACCACAATCCTTTTATGAAGCAACTATCTCTTTAATTCTTAAAAAGGATAAAGATCCTATTTAATGTGCATCTTACAGACCTATTATTTTATTGCATGTGGATTCCAAAATTTTTTTTCCAAAATATTGGCTTCTATACTGGAAATGGTACTTACACAAATTATTTCAGATGACCAGACAGGATTTATTAAAAATCTATATTTGAATTTTAATATTAGGAGGGTAATGGATATTGTATATACCCCTTCATCTACAATTCCAGAGTGTGTTATCTCGCTTGATGCCGAGAAGGCGTTTGATAGAGTCGAATGATAATATTTATTTAACACGCTTGAGAAATTTAATTTTCGCCCAAATTTTATAGCCGCGATTAAATTGATATATCATACACATTTGGCTTCAATACTTACTAATAATCAGAGATTCTCCTTTTTCAGGATTTTTAGAGGCAATAGACAGGGCTGCCCTTTATTATTTGATATTGCCTTGGAACCCTTGGCAATTGACTTTCAGGACTCTTCTAACATATTTGGTATCACTCTTGGAAAGGGGACCCATACAGTATCACTAGATGAAGATGACCTGTTACTTTATATCTCTAACCCTGAGAAATCCATCCCTGCAGCATTATCACTGCTTGCTCAGTTTAGTGGTTTTTCTGCTTATAGATCTAATCTTCATAAGAGTGAGATTTTCTCATTAAATATACAAGTCCCAATTTATAGGCAATTACCATTTAGATTAGTGACTGATTATTTTACTTATTCGGGTGTTAAAATTTTACCAAGTAGCATAAGGACTTATTCAAAGTTATCTTTTTACCCTTAATCGATCATGTTAAACAGCTGTTTACTAAATGGTCTCCATTGTCTCTATCATTGATTGGTCGAATTAATGCGGTTAAGATGAACATTTTACCAAAATGTTTGTATTTACTTCAGGCGGTTCCAACGTTCATCTCGAAATCCTTTTTCGATACTATCGATCCTAAAATTCTTTCATATATGTGGCACAAAAAAACCAAATATTTACAAAAATTAAAATAAGATGGCGGTATGGCTTTGCCTAACTTTAGATTTTACTATTGGGCAATTAATATTAGACATGTAATTTTTTGGACACACGATTTAGTTGTAATTCAATGTCCCCGACAGTTGTATCTTGAGTATGGGTCTGTGCAAGGATTTTCATTAGCTTCTATTTAAAGAGCCTCACTCCCTTTTGCCCACTTAAACAAATGATTAACCCAATAGTTAAACATACAATACGAATATAGTTTCAATTTCGTAAATTTTTCGGATTGAATAAATTCATTTTATCAAGTCGCATCTAATCTAATTTTTTCTTTCAACCATCCAGAATTGAGTCAGCTTTTTCTTTATGGAAAATGAAGGGAATAACATGCTTCGTGATCTATTCATTGATAACTATTTTTTTTGTATTTTGAACAGTTGTCCAATAAATACAATTTTCCTAGATCACATTTTGTTTCGATATTTACAGATTAGACATTTTTAAAGAAGTTATTTTACCTACTTTTCCGATACCACATAAAGTTGCAATTACTAAAAACATAATTAGTTTTTATCTGTATCAGAAGGCTTGATAGCAAAAATATATGATCTGATTATGAAAATACGTCTAGAGTCACTTGCTAAAATTAAGAATGAATGTGAGAGAGAACTCCAGATACTTTTACCTATAGAGACATGAAAGAAAATTCTCCAGTTAGTTAATACATGTTCAATGTGTGCTAGACACTCGTTGATACAATTTAAGGTGGTTCATAGGACACGTATGTCTAAGGACAAGTTAGCCCGTTTTTATCGTCATAGAAATCCGATATGTGAAAGATGTAATTTGGAGGTGGCTTCCCTGACATATATGTTTTGGTCCTGCCTTCTTTTGGAAAAAATATTGGAAAGAAATTTTTAATATTATTTCAACAGTATTGAATATTGATTTACAACCCCATACTATTACTGGAATTTTTGGGTTACCAATGATGGATTCTGGCCATTTATCCGCTTCAGCTTTTCTTATGATTGCTTTTGTTACATTAACGGCCAAGATATCCATTCTGTTTAAATGGAAGGACCCTATACCTCCTACCACATTTCAATGATTTCCTCAAAATGTAACATGTTTAAACTTGGAAAAAATTAGGAGCGGTACTGTTGATCCTTCTCTTCAATTCGAGGAAGTTTGGAGTCCATTTATTCAGTATCTACATATGATATAAGCAGACATTTTTCGAATCCCTTTTAATAACCTTTGAATATAGAAGAGCGGAGCTAACAACATAATAATGTTTTTTTTAAACCGAAGAAATAACAGTCCAGATTTTTAAAAATGTTTTTGGTTTGCTTTTGTTTATTTTTTTTAAAATTTGGGGGTTCTATTTTCATATAATTAAATTTATTTTTAGATTCTTCTGTATCACGCTCACTTAGCAAGAGAGCTGCAGGTCAAGAGTATATATTTTACTCCCTGTGAATGCATTTGTCAACTGTTATTATTGTAATCCCGATCTCTCCGCCCCATGTTTATCATTACTAATGTTATGTATGTCAATTTCAAATTTAATAACAAGATTGAAAAAGAAAGTAATTTACCGCCAATCCCATATTCTCCGTTTTTGCACACGTACCTTTGATGTATGATATATTGGAAGTATTCTGAAAGCCCAGCGTTGCCTCAACTTTTGGATCCAACTCAGCAATGGTGCTTCTTAAAACTAAAAAAATCATTTTCACCCATAGAGTTATGGATTTAAACAGCACCGAACCAGTCCCTTCGGCCCAACCAGTCCATGCCGACCAAGATGCCGATCTGAGATCATCCCATTTGTACACATTTTCCCTATATACAGATCAAACATCCCGATCCATGTCCCTGACAAAGTGCCTTTACATGCTGTTATTGTACCTACTTCAGCCGCTTCCTTGGGCAGCTCGTTCCATGAACCGAACACATTCCGGGTGCAAACTTTGCCCCCTTGATTCCTATCCCCCCTCACATTAAAGTTCTGCTGTCTGGTTACTGATTTCCCAACCCCAGCAAAAACGCTATGCATTCACCCTGTGAATGCCCCTCTTGATCTTATGCACCTCCATAGGATCACCTCTCGCCCTCCTGCGCTGCAATGAATAAAGTCCTAGCCTGCACAGCCTCTCTATAGCTTAGTTCCTCGAGTCCGGAAAAACATCCTGATGAATGTTTTCTGCATTTCCTTTCTATTATAAGGTGACCAAAACTGAACATAATATTCCAAATGCGTCCTCCCCAGCGTCTTGTAAAACTGCAACTTAATAGCCCAACGGCTATGCTCAGTTCTCTGATTGATGAAGGCCAGCGTTCCAAACGCGTTCTTCACCGCCCTCTCCACTTGTGACACCACTTTCTCATGCACGATTCCTTTGTCGTAAATCATATTGACTTTTCGTGACTGCCTCCCTTTTTCAAGCTATTGTACGGTATGATGTACTCTACCCGTTTCCCACTTCCAAGGCCAAGCTCATTATTTATTTATCATTGTTTTCCCGCAACCTAACTTTTGAAATAAACGGATTGGATAAAATCGCGCTCCACTCCTGGCGTATGTTCCAGAGTCTGAAGAACATAGGAAATCACCTGTCAACGCACCTGATTTCTCGGGAAACTTCGGTTCTGGAATAGAATTTAAGATTAGATGAGATTATTGTCATCTACACCAGGGTACAACTAAATCCTTTGTTCCCCTGTGGACAATGGTAGAAGCTGGCATTTATAGGCCTTTCATTCAGTCACTATACCTTGCATTATTCCATGAAAATACTGATATCATTAATTTCCTACTTCACTGCTGCCTGCGTTCCCGGACATTCGGGGTGTTTCAGTGTTGTCCTCTTTGTAAATACAGAAAAAAATGCAAGTATTGGTTTGCTATTTCTTTATCCCTTCGCCAGTGAGGGCGCGCCGTGGAAAGAACGTTTCTCGAGTTTACATTTTTTTAAATCTCACCGGTGGCCTGAGTTATTGTTTTCTCATCAGAAAATAAAACCAAACCGGCGGTGTCAAATTTGTGAGTCAACATTGATTTTCTATTTGGGGGAGGTTTGTACAGCAGAGTCCAGGGTCAAGAATACAGGACCATTCTGCTGGAGGAAGTCAACTCGTCAAGCAGCATTTGTGGAGGGTGGGGAGAAGAATTCTTGACGTTTCGGGTAGAAACCATGTATTAATACTGAGGCTGGAGAGCGGAGATACCCAGTTCTAAAAGGACAGGAGGGAGTGGTGGGACAGGGACTAGTGGGTGACTGGTGATCGGAGGAGACGTGAGGGATGGAGAGCAGATCAAATCAGGTATGGGAGGGAATGAATTGGAGTAAGAGACCGGTGGATGGCAGACGGATGCAGAGAAAAACGGGCAGACGGGTCAGGTTTAGGGAGTGGCGTCTATAGGTAGGGACAGCTAACGGTGATAAGCAGGAACACAAAAGCTACCAGAGCTGGAATATGCAGTGTACTGCCGAGGCCACCTGTGGTACTGTAAACAACTGTGGCCCCCGTAGTTAAGAGAAGATACACTGGAATTGGATACAGCACAAAATAGATTCACTGGGATGAGAGTTGTCCTGTCACAAGTTGAGAAGGAAATAATTTCTATATTCGCTGGGGTTCAGAAGAAATAGGCCCGTTCTTGTTGAAGCATATAAATTCACAGGAGGCATGAAGGCAGAATTCAGAATGCTTCCATTGAGGGGAAGTCACGAACGAGTTTTATGTTGGGGTGGATATCCAAAATGATATGCCCAGTTAAATTCTCCTTGCAGGGGCTGCAGGATGTCTGTAATTCTCTGACACAGAAGGTGGAGTTAGTGGATCATTGTGGAGCAGTTACATAAGATCGATCATGTTTGATCGATCAGGGAATTGAGAGCCACTTGCATCTGACACAAAAGAACACAAAAGGCCTGAGCCAGTTCGACCATAGTCATATTGAAGTGCAGCCTTCTCCCGCTCATTTTTTGTTCATTTATTCAAGGGATTAATTGCCCATCCATAATTCCCCTTGGAAAGGTACATGGAACGAACATAGGGAGAAAGTGGTTGAGGGAGTACAATAACAATATTTAAAAGACCCTTGGACAAATACATAGATAGGAACGGTTCCGAGGGGTATGGGGAAAACGCGGGCAAAGGGGAGAAGCTTAGATGGCCATCTTGGTCGGCATGGAGAAGTTGGGCTGAAGGGCCTGTTTCCGTGCTGTGGTAGAGAGGTCCAAGACTGGCCGAGCGATGGTGAAAGAACGGCGATATATTTCCAAGTCAGAATGGTGTGTTACGAACCATCAACAAAAGAGACACACCCAGTCATGTAAAAGTGTTAAAAACTACTTTATTAATAACTACTTATGATAATAAGAAACAGAAAAGTAAAAATGTTAGGCTGTTAGAAGTAAAACATGTTAAATCTTTAACATTAACCCCAAAACTAAACTCGAAGTGTGTGTGTGTGTGTGTGTGTGTGTGTGTGTGTGTGTGTGTGTGTGTGTGTGTGTGTGTGTGTGTGTGTGTGTGTGTGGCAAATTCCTAAACTCCAAGTCCAGGAATGGTTCTTAAAGTTCAGTTCAGCGCGCCATAAGGTAAAACGTGAGCAAAGGCTTCTTCAACAACAACCGTTGACTGGAGACAAAACGTAGGTGATGAGAGAAAATAGAGAGTAATTACGAAATCCAGATGTTTCACTTGGATACCCAGATGGACACATCAGTGTATCCTCAGCAGTGACCATTCCACCGCTTCTGCCTCACCCCGAAAGGCTCTCGAATCGTGGCCGTCCACACAAATACCTATTTCCTTCTGCATGTCAACAACAAGGTGAACTCCACTGATTTGGTCCGAAGTATCTGCCACCCCGAAAAGTATCCGAGACGCGGCCGTCCACACAGATACCTGTTTCCCTCTACAGGTTAACGACAAAGTGAACTACACCGAATTACTCCAAAAATCCAGAGGTGGATTGTGGTGACAGACACAGTTACTGTTTTTCATCCATCGATAGAGACTAGCAGGCTACTGTCTCTCTCTCTCCTCCGACTGATTCCGACTGACTGCTTCAAAAACGTCATAACGCCCTTTACCTTCTGTTGTCGTAACCACGCCACACACACACACACACACACACACACACACACACACACACACACACACACACACACACACACACACACACACACACACACACACACACACACACACACCCCTCTATCTTAAAGGGACATCCTGGTCTGTAACAGGTGCGTGGTTCAAAGGGCAACATCCAGTTGGTTGTGTCTCATACTTTTGCTGCCCTTGTGATTCCAGCTGGGAGAGGTCTTGAGTTTGGCAGGTGCTATCGGCTATGTTCTGTCTTTGTGAATAGATCCCTTCACTGCACGTCCAGGCAGCACCACACTGACACTCGAAACCCAACACGCGATGCTTCCAAGAGTGAATGGTACTTTCTAATGTGTATTCAGACTCCTCAAGATCAGGTCCCAAACGTGTGATATATAGAATGAAAGATGCCCCGACCCTTCACTGCTGCAGTGTTACCTCCAGAACAGACTCTAAACCTATTATTCGTATTTCAGACCTACCCCTGCACTGTACCATCAGGAGCCTCCAGACCAACCCGATAGCTATTGACCTGCGAATATATGTGACCTACACCTGATGATCACGTTAAACACTTCTGTTCATACTCAGGAGACTGCAGGGGGAGAGCTTGCCCAGGCCCCAAAAGAGTGTTTGATCAGACAAGTTGTGAGCGCTTTTTCGAGGGCATACGGATCAGCCCCTAAGTGAGGAATCTGAAATGCCAAGAATTCTGGTTTGACCAGCTGGACCGGAATGAACGGTTGCATCAACACAATACAGAGTCAGTTTAAAATGCTGTAATATTCTGACTGTGGGCATTGGAGTCGCAAATTAAAGGCACTGGATAAGTTTGATTAATTTCTTCAATTTGAAGCAGTTGTTCTGTTGTAATAATTATGGTATCCATAGGCACCAGCCCGCAATGTCCACCTTCGGACAACACGACCACGTGTCCCGAAAGTGCCCGGGCATTTGGACTTCTAATGTTGAATGAATCAGACAGAAAGACCTCAACCAAATTAACTGGGACGAATAGAGGGGTCTGGTGGTGTTTTAAACAATATCCCCGTTGTGGTAGAATGACTTGCCCAAACTTCACCCATTACTGTGATAAGATTTTCCAGTCTTTCGGGTTTTCCCAATTAAGTTTCTGAACGAAGCATAATTTATTCCAATGGGAAATACACTCGGCTGTCGCAATTTGTTTGCTCTTGCTTTTAAGATCTCCATTTTTAACTATGTTGAAACCTCAGTGTCCCTATGGATATATCAAATGGTATAAAAATTCTGAAAAATATCTTCTCATATTTTCGTTCAGAGCGCTTGCTTGTAATATCACGGGACGCATTGTTTCACGAAGAAAATGGTGCACAGATACTTCCGTGTGGAGAAAATATTGTACATGATCATTGCTATCATTGGAGTTACCGGTAAGTGCACGCAACACTTCAAGATGTCTAACTCTTTGGGAGAATATATCTGATAAATAATGCGGCTCAGATCACGGAAGGGTACACCGATAACTTGACAGAACTAATCAGGGAACAAAAATAGAACAAAAAAGTAGAATTAAAGAAAAATGGTATTCGTCAAGGATAGTGCTGGGTAAATTAATCGGACGAAAGGACAATAAACTTCCAGGGCTTTGATACTGCTCCCAAGAATACGAACGGAGGAAGTCATGGGGCCAGAAGACTATGCAGATTATGCCAATCACTGAAAGTAAACAAAAAGTAGGTGAAGCAATCGATGGGCGGCACGGTAGCGTAGCAGTTAGCGCGACACTATTACAGCGCCGGCGATCGGGGTTCGATTCCCGTCGCTGTCTGTAAGGAGTTTGTACGTTTTCACGTGCCTGCGTGGGTTTCCTCCGGGTGCTCCGGTTTCCCCCAACATTGCAAAGACGTACGGGTAGGTTAATTTGGGTTTAAAATGGGCGGTGCGGACTCGTTGGGCCGGAAGGGCCTGTTACCACGCTGTAAATAAAACTTTAAAAAAATTGTTCAGTTAAGAAGGCACATTCACCTTCATAGCAAGAGGAGCAAGCATGTCTAACTAAAATTATGTCTGGCTTTACTGAGGCTGCACTTGGAATATTAGATATCATTTGCTTTCTGTGTGCAGAAATTGATGAATTTGCCCTGTAACGAGTCGAACAACCTATTATTGTGATGGCAGTATCGTTGTTTGAGGAGACATTGGTTTAACGAGTGTTGTGTTCATTCGAGGTTAGAAAAGTGAGAGGGGGTCTCATTTAAATGGACAAAATAATGGCTTCAGAGGCTGTGCGCATGTATGAGGTTTCGGAGGATGATCTGAACCAGTCGTCGTTTATTGAAGCGTGGTATGAGTTCCGTAACGAATACATTCTGCTGCCGGAAGCCACACCGCCCTTGCCTTTCCTTTCCAACTCCCATCACCACCATTCAGCTGAGCTGAAGGCGTGGGAGAGCGGGATGTATCTGGAACACGAAGTTTCAGGGAAATACAATGACTGAGAAGAAAAGATATCTCTCGCCTCATTTGTAAACAACCTGTGGAATTCTCTAGTGCAGAAAGCGGAAGAGGTCAGGTCTCTGATTACACTCAAGGAAGTGTTAGAGAGGTTTCCAGACACAAGACATCAAGAGGTATCAACCTGAGTACAACTGTGATATGATGAGAGAGGATCAGCCATCGATCTTGTTATTGAAGTCCATAGATCCCCGTAAGTGTCAAAGCAAGTGGGGCGGCGGCTAAAGCAGGCGTACGGCATCTCTGACTTGATCTGTCGGGGTGTTGAGTATAAAAGTTGGCACATCAAGTTGCAGTTGTGCAAAACTTTGGTCCGGCCACGTTTGTGTGCACTTCTGGTCGGCGGATTACAGGAAGGATGTTGAGGCTTTGCAAAGGATGCAGAAGACGTTCCGCAGTATGTTTCTTCCATCTTATGTAAAATGAGAGACTGAGCAACATGGATTATTTCGAGCTTTGGTGGCTGAGCGGCGGCATGAGAGAAGTGTTTAAAATTATGAAAGACACAGATAGAGCGGAAAGTCAGAACCTCTTTTCCCCAAGGTGGTAATGTGAAATACTGGAAGGAATTGGTTTCAGGGGAGAGGAGGAAAGCCTGAATGAGACTGATGGGGTAAGTGATTTTTTTTATATATATGCAGGGACAGTATATACAGCTGCTTGGCATTTACTGCCACGGTAAGTGGTGTAAGCAAGTATGATGGTAACGTTTAAGATGCAGTTAGGCGTGTGAAAAGGCAGAAAATGGAGGGAGAAAGACCTAGTGGAGGCAGATGAATTAGTTAAAATTTGCATGGAGCACAGACACAGTGGGCCGAAAAACCTCTTCCTGTGTTGTACTGTTCTGTGCTCTAGGAGCAGTAACCACCTTCTGCGAGTTTGTCCCGCTTTTCTTTAAGACCATGGCTGACTATCTGCGTCATCTCCCTTTCCAGCCCATTTCACATGTCCCCTAATCCACGGATCTCTGTTCTCAATGCACCTAATATCCGAGCACTACAGCGGAGAATTCCCTGTCATTTAATAAATGTTCCTTCATCTCAGTTCATTATGGCCTGATCCTAAAACTCAAACCGATCCTAGAATCCTTGAGCGGAAAAACATCTTCCTCAGTTCTGACCTGACACAGCAGTAAGAACTCTGTCAATTGAAAAGAGCTATTCTTGCATTTTTTTCAAAGTTTAGGTGATAGGGACACGTCGAATCACTCTATTCTTATCCCGCAAACCCGCCATCACCTGAACCAGACCGGTGAAGTTTCGCTGCAATCCACCAGTTTCTTTGGCAAGGAAGTAAGAACTGTACACGTCACACAAGGCTTCACCATGAAACAGCCAGTTTGGCGATAGATGAGTCCGGGATTATTCTGTTTGGACTTGAAACCACTGACCTGAATCTAACATTTCTTCATGTTGATTGATAGAATCGGGACCATACTTAATCTTTGAAAATACATACTCAGTAATATCAGTGACTGTCCGTTTTTCTTTGTCCAGTGAATTTCGTGGCGATTGTGATCCTGTCCCGGGGAAAGTGCGGCCTCTCCACCTGCACCACTCGCTACCTGGTGGCCATGGCAGTGGCAGACTTAATGGTTATTATCTTTGAGGTAATTTTATACCAGATCAAGTACCATTATTTTCCCATGGGTTTCCTGCACACTACTCCCGTGTGCAGTGTTAGCCGTGTCCTGACTTATGTGTCCATAGACTATTCTGTCTGGTTCACCGTCACTTTCACTTTTGATCGCTTTGTCGCTATTTGTTGTCAGAAGCTGAAAACAAAAGATTGCACCGGGAAAACCGCGGCGTTGGTTCTCGCAACAACCGGCGTTCTGCTCTGTCTGAAAAACGTTCCTATCTACTTCACATATGGGCCGAAGAAGATTGTCGACAATGCACCGTGGTTCTGTTATCCGAAGCCAAATTATTTCAGTGAAACCGGTTGGGTGACGTTTGATTGGATCGATACGGTTTTAACTCCCTTTCTCCCTTTCGCTGTAATTCTACTGTTGAACGTTCTGACAGTCCGGCATATTTTAGTGGCCAGTCTGGTCCGTAAGAGGCTGAGGGGTCAGAGCAAGGGGGAGAACCGCAGTGACCCGGAGATGGAGAGCAGGAGGAGGTCTGTGGTTTTGCTGCTCACCCTCTCCGGCAGCTTCATCCTCCTGTGGCTGACGTACGTTATTAATTTCATCTATTACCAGATCACAGGGACAATAACCGAGCCTAATGAGGCGGAATACACCTTTTCACAAGTCGGCCGATTGCTGAGTAATGTCAGCTGCTGCACGAACACATTTATTTACGCTGCAACTCAATCCAAGTTCAGGGAGCAGGTGAAAAGCGCGTTGAACTATCCGGCCACATCATTGCTTCGGTTCATTGAGAAAGTCACCACCTAGGAACAAAGCTAAGCCGATGGGGCAGCAGCTCCTGATATTATGCGCCTCGCATATTAGTGTTTCGGGTTAGGGTTAGGATTAGTGTGATCCAAACAGCGGCCAGTCCGCCACCTGGACGCAGCTACAGAGCTGCTCCGTTCCAGGGCCGTTCGTGCCAATCGTCTGGCTGCCTCCATTCTTCTGACAAGTGCCAGACCACCCTTGTCACCAGACTCAAACTTTTTTGGAAAATACGTGAAGGACTTACCATAAAGTTTAGGACTGAAGCACTGTGAAATTCTCTGTTGCGGGACAGATATTATGAACTCCATTTCTCCAACGCAAACTCTGGAGGATCTCAGCGGGTGAAGCGGCATTTGTGGAGAAAAGGGAATACTCGGGTTGGGAGCATGCATCAGGGCTGCGTGTGTAGAGGGGAGGTCGATTGTATGAGGGTGTGAGAGAGAGGAGTGAATCAGAGATTGGTGGTTAGACCGAGATGAGGGAAAGTGGTTGGTGGACAGATGGAGACGGAGTGAGGGAATCTGGAGACACAGGATGGGAGGCAATAAGTGGGAAGCGGATGGATAGGTGCAGATGCTGTAGATACTAGGTGGAAGCAGACATGTGAGGGTGGTGGGCAGTTGGAACCAGAAGGGGATGTTTGGGAGAGGCGAACCTGGGGAGAGAAAACCCGGAGATGTACGTGGGGGAATAGAAGGCAGATGGAGCCCCGGTGGGATGGGATGGTAGGGTGTGGAGTTACGAATTCTGGTAACGGAATATAGGAATGGAAAAGGTGATCAAAGGAACCAACTTCTGGGAGTAAGCAAGGACACGTGGACATTGGTTACCCGAAGTTTCAAAAATTCGATTTTCGTACTACTTTTTGTAGGCCGCTCAAATGGTCAATGAGACGTTGGCCTTCTTTTTTGTTGCAGGTCAATCGTCTGTAATACTGTGTGTCTCACAAAGCAAATAGTGGTTCCTATCATCCACACTATCTCCGAATGGGCCGTATTGCACTCCCCATAATCCGCTCAGTTGAAGTAGCGAGAACATCAGGTATATAACTGCTTGGGGCTGTGACCTATTATCCACAAGATCTGATGTCGGGGATACACTGCGCTCAATTCCCGGGCGTATGTTCCTGGTCCATCAACAATCCATCCTGAGAGGTGAACCTCCACCGAAGTCCCCGTGGGTCTTGCACTCTACCCACAATCCCCGAAGGAATCGAGAGGAGCCACGGCTAGTTACTGCCGTAATGCAGAGTCAAGCGAGGGGGATTGTGACAAGAGAAGGGGAAAGAAAAGTATAGAGCTGAAGAAGCGGCAGGTTGAGAGGCATTGATGGAACAGAGAGACATGCCTTGGAGAAAGGGCAGAGAGAGGGACAGTGAGGGAAGAAGAGGCGGGCGGTTACAGAAATGGTGCAGAGTAAAGTTCAATTCATTTACTTCGGCATGTCCAGTATTTTGTGTGCAGAGCCGATCTCCCGTCTCCTGACTGCACCCTGTATCTGAGTCGTGTTTGGTGAGAACTCAGTTCCCCTCAACTGAGCACTCAGTCTCTGGGAGGACCTACATTTAAGTGGAAGTGTTTCTTCCGATGTGCAAAAGAACTGCAGGTTTATCTTGGATTCAGCACCGTTTTCGAGTTCCCCTTCCGCTCCAGGACAGAGCGAACTAAACTTCCGCTTCTCCCAGAATTCTTCTCCTTGGGGTTACAGCAAAGTTGCAGTTTTCACATAACAATTTTTAACTACATTCCAGGCATTCAAATGAACCGGCGGAGGATTAAATTGGTCACATTCTTGTAAAACAAGAATAAAGAGCATCAAACTTTCCAGCACTCACGTCATGCTTTGGAAAACGTGCATCACGGAAACGAACAAACCACGTTGGTCACTTTCTCCAGAGGTTACGTCCATATATGGTTTCCAGGTTATGTTTGGATTGGCAAAGTTGCCTTTGTGGATCACAAACCCCGCAGACGAGGCAGGTGAATCTCTCTCTCTCCTTCCTTCCCTCTTTCTCTGTCTCTCACTACCCTCCTCCCTCACTCCACTTCTGCTGTCCGCTCTTTTTGCCCTGTCTAAGATTATGCTTTGAATGCTGTTTCACACACACAATCTCTCTCTCACACACACGCGCGCACACACACACACACACACACACACACGCACGCACACACACACACACAAACAGACACGCACGTACACACAAACACACACACACACACACACATACACACACACACACACACACACACACACACACACACACACACACACACACACACCCGACATCTGGCCTGTCACCACATATCCACAATCACTTACACCGCACCGAATTGATGTAAACATATAACAGGTATTCTCTATCCCTTACGGTACTGTATCCCTTCCGCATACCTTCCCCTTCTTCACCCCATGTCTCATCCCCTTACGTCCTTTCATCCCACAACCCCTCTGCCTTCACCTCCCTACCACTGATCGACAACAGTTCTGCAGCTTTTCCTTTGATCTCCACACTTCTCGCCTTCGCCACTGCTTTTCTCAAACCTTGCTCGCTGTACCACTCCATGCTTCTCATATTACACTTAATATCATCTTTCCAGGATCTTACGCTCTCTCTTCCCTCACCGCCTCCGCATTCCTTTATTTCGTGCTCCTAAACGCGCCCTGTTCCTTCCCTCCCGTGGTTAGAGTGCTCTGCGTCTTTCTCCCTCTCTTTCCACACACCCACTGTCCTTCGAACAGCTTCCAGTTACTCCACCATTGCCTCATGCTCCTGACTTCCGCCACTATCGCACCCCCAGTCCCACTTCAGATGCTTTCCTGTCAAGGTTGTCCATTCCACGGGACGGGAAACGCAAGATGTGTGTGTCTTCATTTTGTTGCAAAATAACTCGTCGGTCACAACGCTGCAGGGCAAGGATGCGAAGCTGCACGAAAAGCAGAGGCTTAAAAAAAGCGGTAGCGGGTAGCGTTGCTTCAGTCTGCAATGGTTACAAGGGGCTGAAGAATGACCGCAGATTTGGGAAGGCTTGGCTCGTAAGATGAGGTTTCATGTTGCCACCGCGGGATCTGTGTTCTCAATAAATCTGCGGCCACCTCTTCTCAAGATTTCTATCAATTTTTACATTGACTCATATTCCTCGAAGTGAAATTTAAACCAGGGAATTGCGAATCGGCGATCTTTGGAAGCTGGCTGTCTTCTTGGAGTGAAACATATAAAATAAACGTGAAGCAGTGATCCGAAGGTGAATGTGCGAGGGGTCTGAATTTTTTGCGCGGGTTACTGGCTGACGATGACCGGGCGCTGAGGGGCGATTAATCCCACAATGTACAAGCAAATTTCTGGAGAAACTCAGCGTGACACGCAGAATCTGTGGAGGCAAAGGGATACACGACGTTTTGGTCGGAAACCCTCCTTCAGGACCTTGGTCCGGAAGTATGACCATCCCTTGGCTTTCACGGATTCTGCCTGGCCCGCTGACTAATTCCAGCAATTTGTTTCTTATTTGCTCCCGAATCCGTCATATAAAGCATTTTCGGTACGCATGTCCGCGAGGTACTTCCTCCTGTAACTGGAAACTGAAACGGAGAAGAGTTGAAAATCGATGAATGGGATATTGGAAAAGTGGGACAGATACGGGGTGAAATGGATCCCAGTATGTGGAAGAAGGTTAATGTAACAATGAAAACGTTACCGGGATAAATATTGTTGGGGCGGTTCATTTATTTCTGAAGTATCTAATTCAGCAAAGCTGATTCCGTTTTTGGATAAAAAAAAAGTCTCCGGCTCCTGTGGTAGAATGAAATAAATCACCCTGGGCTGCAGCAATTTAAAATGGCTTGCCTCTTTCCATGACCGAAAGCAGCTTAGAATTGATTAAGCTCGTAATTGGTATTGGTATTGGTTTATTATTTTCACTTGTATCGAGGTACAGTGAAAAATGTGTCTTGCATACAGATCGTACAGGTCAATTCATTACACAGTGCTGCTACATTGAGTTGGTACAGTTAAAAATAAACAGTAACAGTACAGAGTGAAGAGTCACAGCTGCAGAGAGAGTGCAGTGCAATAAGGTGCAAGGTCACAACAAGGTAGATCGTGAGGTCAGAGTCCATCTCATTGTATAAGGGAACCGTTCAATAGTCTTATCACAGTGGGCTAGAAGCTGTCCTAAAGTCTGATGGTACGTTCTCTTAGGCTCCTGTATCTTCTAACTGATTGAAGAGCAGAGAAGAGTGAACGACCCGGTTGGGTGGGGTCTTTCATTATGCTTACTGCTTCACCAAGGCAGTGAAAGGTAAAGACATAGTCCAAGGGGGAGGCTAGTTTCCGTGAAGCGCTGGGCTGCGTCCACAACTCTCTGCAGTTTCTTGCGGTCCTGGGCAGAGCAGTTGCCGTACCAAGCCGTGATGCATCGAGATAGGGTGCTTTCTATGGTGCATCGATAAAAGTTGGTGAGTGTCAAAGGGGACATAACGAATTTCGTTAGCCTCCTGAGGAAGTAGAGGCGTTCTACCTCAGTATATTATCCCGTTAACTGTTCTGCATGGAAAACATGCAAAACAACGTTTTTCACTGGATCTGGGTATACAGTATGTGACATTAACAAATCAATGACCAATTCCCAGTTTAAGGAGAGATGAAACAATGGACTTTCCTGATCCAACCACGAAGAGGCCACGGGGAAGGTATCTCACTAGCGCATTTACTTCCTCAGGAGGCTAAAGAAATTCGGTACGTCCCCTTTGACACTCACCAACTTTTACCGATGCACCAGAGAAAGATACCTATCTGTATTCATCACGGATTTGTCTGGCGACTGCTCTGTCAAGTACCGTAAGGAACTGCAGAGGCTTCTTTATACAACCCACACATCACCGAAACCTGCCTCCCCTCCATGAACCCTGTCTATACCTCTCACTGCCTCGGTGAAGCAACCATCATAATCAAAGACCCCACCCACCCGGGACACCCTCTCTTCTCCCCTCTCCTTTCAGGCACAGGAAGCAGGATCCTCAGCACACATACCAGCAGAGTCAAGGACAGCTTCTGTTCCGTTGTCATAAGACTATTGAATGGTTCCCTTATACGATGAGATGGACTCTGACCTCACGATCTACCTTGCACCTTAGTGTTTGCTTGCACTTCACTTCCTCTGTAGCTGTGATATTTTACTCTGTATTCCCTTATTGCTTTACCCTGTACTCCCTCAATGCACTGTGTAATGAATTGATCTGTATGAACGGTATGCAAGACAAGTGTTTCACTGTACCTCGGTACAAGTGAGAATACTAACCCAATACCAATACACGTTGTGCACGGGGCATACGTCAGACAACGGGAGTCAACTTCCACAGGGGCAGGTGGACATTAAAGACACAGTTACAGTTTTACAATGGGAGAGATTGTCAGACGGACAGACTTTCTGCAGATTACGTCTGCACCTCAGAAAGCCATTCCTGTACAGGTGATACCAGCACAATGATGACTGAAGCTCGTCAGAGAGACTCACTGGCCATGTGGTCATTCAACACGAGTAACACACACATTGATACCTTGGGACTTGAATATTTTAACCCCATATACTTCCCACCGTTATCATCGTGACAGAGATTGCTGGAAGAAGTCATCCGATAAATAATAATCTGTGTGGGAAAAATCAATTACCATCCATCTTCAGAACAGGGTCAAGAGTGTCAGGGCGCCTCTTTACAAATCAGAGTTGGGGTGCGTGTGTGACAAAGACAACCTGGAGACTGATTAAGACAGATCAGATGAAATGCTGTTCCTTTAATTTATGTTGGGCTTCACAGTGTCAGTGGAGTTGGGCGTCGACAGAAAAACATATTCGGAATGTCAATGGATTTAGAATTAAAGTGTCATTTTACTGCAAGCTGAGGATCAACCGTGCGGACTGAGCGCAAATGTTCCACAGAGCGTTTAGTTTCTCTAATGTTGGGGAGACCACATTGTGAGTACCGAATGCAGTGGACAAGACAGAAAGAAATGCAAGTCGATCGCTGCTTCAGTCTTTCACATCCGAATGAAATGTAAGAAGTCAACATCTCGCACTGACTCACACTGAACCCTACTCTCACTCTGAACCTATATCCTTTGCATTAGATACGCCCGCTATGGAGAAATGTTTACCACTACCGAACTCATGTATGCTGCTGATAGTTCTGTAAACCTACACGCGACCCCTTATCCTCCTCCCCTTCAGTGAAATAAATGCTGCATCCCTCCTAATATCCAAAACATCCCATCCGAGGAAACTTCCTGCTGAATCTCCCTCTCATAAACTCTAGTGCAATCACATCCGTCTTGTTTATGGGGACCAGCAAAAGTACAGGTTACTCTAGTCTAGCCATTATTTTATTTTATGGTATCATTACTTTGCCGGATATTGAAGGCAAGTGTACGGAATGCATTGAACACCATATTATCGATCTGCGTTGGTACCTTTCGGAATCGTTAAACATTCATTACATTGTTCTTCTCTTCATCAGCACTCGTGAGAACCCCATAACCCCTTGTGCATATCCTCGCCTTACTTGTCCGAGATAGGTAATCAGCACGTACATCAGTATTGAACTCTACCTGCCCTTGCTCTGTCCATCTCATAAACTGATCAATTTTATCACGTAACCGACGACCAATTAGTTTGTTCTGGTCATAGATACAGTGGTTCAGCGAAACGTTTTGTTTCCGTGACATCCAGACAGCTCGTTCCATTCATAAGTGCATCGAGGTTGTACTAAAGGGAAACCAACAACAGACTGCAGTGTTACAATTCCGAGAGAGTGCAGTCGAAGTAGAGAAACAGGTCAAATAAGATCATCTATCTCACCATCAGCAACGACACAAATTGTGGTCATTTGCAAACCTCTGAGCTATGCATCAATTTTTTGGAGCAAATGAGATTAGAGCAGATTCTCTGTCAGTTTAAATATTTGCACCGATTCGAGGGTCTTGTGTATGGTGGTTGAATTACTTCCTTTCAGACTGGCGTGGCTTTTGATGGGAGCCGGTTTATTATTTCAGCGATGCATGTATCTCAATTGCTTTCACGGTTTGCATTCGTTTGGTACCTGCATCGGACTGGACGCTCCATTCGCCTGAGACTCTTTAGGAAAAGACAGTGACATACAAACTACGCGTTCTGTTTTAGATTGTATTGGAGTGATCTCTAACCGAAGACATTTCCAGAGAGAAATTGAACAGCTTTGTGAGGACAGTGTGGCATTGGAGTTTGATGACAGGGTTCGTGGTGCAAAGTAGTGGACGACGTGAACAAGAATCAAACATAAAATCGAGAGGTGAGTCTGAAAGTGTTTCGCAACAACCAACGTAATTGGTTCATCTTTGAGATTTTGCAATTTCGGCACAAACTCTGGATTCCTCCTAACATTTGGGATTTATCCCAAATGACATAATGCTGTTTTCCCCAGGTGTTAAAAGAAACAGCTTCCTTCAAAGCTTTTGAACTCTCAGTGTGTTGGAGCGGAAACACATCAGAGTATAAATTAATGGCCGTGGAGATGCATCGGTTTTCTTCAGAGAGATCGCGGGCAGCTGGAAAACAGACTGATTCTTACGAAACATGCTTGCCAGATTTTACAATGTCAGAAAAATATTTTACATGATCATTGCTGTTATTGGTGTTCCTGGTAAGAACGTAGGAAAATTAACAGTTGGAATTTTGTGTGCGCGGTCTGTCGATTCGTTCAGTAAACGACAGCGTCGTGACGCAGGTGTATCAGTGAGTGCCGTGCACAACATCGGGAGTAAGTTCCGTGTTGGTTCACATGTTCCCTTGCTCCTTAGTCTGCGGCCTCCGCTGAAAATATACCGACAGTTGGAACAGATGCAGACTGGAAGACGGGGGAGACGGTGTGATTTTGTAGATTGACAGTACGCAATTTTGCATGGCTTTGTCCGTTGAAGTCGTGCATGTTGAAAGTTTTAGAATGTTTTGAAGCGGTAACCAAAACATTAGAGGATGGTAGGGGAGTGGATATTGTCCATTTCGACTTTAGCAATGCCTTCGCAAGGTTCCGCGTGGTTGGTTGATCTGGAAGTAGAGGTCCCATGGAATCCATGGAGAGCTGGTTCGGTGGATTCAAGATTGTCTCCGAGTTAGAAAACAGAGGGTGGTGGTTGAAGGCTGTTTCTCGGAATGGTGGTTGTTGGCAAGTGGTGTTACGCAGTGGTCGGTGTTGGGACCGTTGTTATTCCTTATTTGTGCAAATGATTTGTATCTGCATAAATAAGGACATCTGCACAAGCCTATCATTCAAGAAACAGTTGGTGTGGTACGTTGAGTGGTAGGGCTGAGAGAGATAAGGTCTGAAAGCAAGGATTTGGGACTGGGTGAGTCGACACCGTGGCCGGCATGGACACTTAGGTCCGAAGGGCCTGCATACGTGCTGTATACCTCTATGACTCTGTGGTTCTATGAAGCGCGGCCAATGGAGGTTGCAGAGTTTGAAAGAAGCGCAGGGACCGGGACACCGGTGGGTGGGATAAACGCGGCAACCAGGGATTCGATAAGTGGAGGGATACCATGGGAGCCAGAGATCCAGTAAATGGAGAGGGAGCAGGGGTTGCGGCAGTCCAGTGTATGTCGACAGTGCCCGATCCCGGTTGGTGGGAATGCCACAATCACTACCGCTGAGAAAGATGTCTAACCATCGAGTATTGTGAATAGACTGATAGCACATGAAGGCGTCCTCTGCGACTAGCTGACAATCCCTCCGTCTCAAATCCTCGCTCCTCTGCCGGTACCATTCCCTTTCATCGCGAATACGCGCGATTGCGGCGTCAGCGACTCGAATGTTACACCTTTTAAACCTCTCGAGCTGAGTTGTCCGCAAACCAAAGTGTGATTTTGTCAATTTTCCCGTCAACTCTCTTCGTTGAGACCCACGGAGCGGTTATTCGGTAACTTCCGTCATGTTTTACTCTGTTCTCCCAGTGAACTCCGTGGCGATTGTGATCCTGTCCCGGGGAAAGTGCGGCCTCTCCACCTGCACCACTCGCTACCTGGTGGCCATGGCAGCGGCGGATCTACTGAGCATCATCACTGAGGTCATACTGTGGCGGATCAGTTATTATTATTTCCCTGGGACTTTCCTGGACATCACCCCCGTGTGCAGTGTTATCTCTGTCCTGGGAAAGGCAGCCACCGACTGTTCTGTCTGGTTCACCGTCACTTTCACCTTTGATCGGTTTGTCGTCATCTGTTGCCAGAAGCTGAAAACAAAATATTGCACCGGGAAAACTGGGGCTGTGGTTCTGACATCAACCGGCGTTCTGTTCTGTTTCAAAAATGTCCCCTTCTTCTTCAGTTATCAACCCGGGAGGGTTATCGACAATGTACCCTGGGACTGTGTTACGAAAACGAGCTACCATACTGATCCCGGATGGGTGGGATATGATTGGCTGGAGATAGTTCTCACGCCTTTACTGCCGTTCGTGTTAATTCTGTTGCTCAACGCTCTGACAGTCAGACACATTTTAGTGGCCAGCCGTGTCCGTAAGGGGCTGAGGGGTCAGAACAAGGGGGAGAACCGCAGTGACCCGGAGATGGAGAGCAGGCAGAAGTGTGTGATCTTACTCTTCGCCGTCTCCGGCAGCTTCATCCTCCTATGGTCGGTTACTGTTGTCGAATTCCTTTACTACACCATTGCCGGAGTGGACCCCAAGAATTATAACTTTTCCGAATACATCTGGGAACAATGTGGTTTCATGTTGCTGACTTTAAGTTGCTGCACGAACACGTTTATTTATGGGGTGACTCAGTCCAAGTTCAGAGAGCAGTTCATTAACGCAGCGAAATATCCGCTCACCTTCATTATTCGATTAATTAAAACACACAATATCCGAGTTCCACCCAGAGGCGGGTCGCTGTGAGAGAGACACAGCACGGGAACAGACCCTTCGGCACACGTGGGCCACGCCGACTACCAACCACGCTTTTTTAATCTCAACCTGCTCTTTACTTTTTTCCCTCCACGTTCCCGTCGGAGCTCCATTCTCCACCGCTTCTCTCTCTACAAGTCACCTACATACCACTGTCAATGTACATCTTTCAATAAACCGACCAACCCGTAGAATTGTGGAGGGGGAGGAACGGGGTGCCCAGCGGGAACACCCGCAGTCACAGGGAGAATGTGCGGACTTCACACAGACCGCACAGGAGGTCGGGATCGGCCCCAGGTCACGGGCACGGTGCGGCAGCCGCTCCGCGGTGAGTTTTGGCTGATTGCATCCAACATCGGCACGTCCTTTAACATCCTCTGTACAGCCACTGACTTACCCTGTCGAGTGACCATGAGTCCAGTGAGTATGAGCCAACTTTGTGACGTGTTCGCCCGTATAAGCGAATGCGTGCCCAAAATGCAGTCACTATCGAGTCCAGGCCCAGGGATATCAATCGCTCCTCATATGTTAAGCGTTTCCTTCCTGAGATGTTTCCTGTGAAGCTTCCGGACCAACACCAGAGCAAATGCTTCCTTGCTTACATAAGGAACCTAAAGCTGTTCACAATATTCCAACTGCGGTCTGACCAACGACTTATGAAGCGTCAGCAGTATCTTCTTGCTTTAAAGTTCTTGTCCTCTTTATATGAATGCTAACATTGCGTTTGTATTCTTTGTTGCCGGCACGACGTGCAAGTTCACCTTGAGGGAATACAAAACTCGGACTCCCAGTACCCAATGCGGCTCTAATTTCTGAATTTTCTCTCTTCTCAGAAAGTAATCTGCTCCTTTATTCTTCCTTCCGAAGTGCAGGACCACACACTCCCCGACGCTGCATTCCATCTCCCACTTTTTTATTACCCACTCGCTCAACCTGTGTAACTCTTCTGCAGAGTCCCTGCCTCTACCACACAACCTGTTTTCCACCTTTATTGGCATCGTCTTCAAACATGACCACAATGTCATCAGTTCCTTCTTTCGGATCATTGCAGCGGAAAGTAATACATTATAGACACAACACTGACCCCTATGGAACACGACCCCTCACCCGCAGCCATCCTGAGCAGGACCACCTAATCACCACTCTGCGCCTTGGGCAGTCAGTAAACCTGCTCTCCATGCATGTATCTTGCCTCTGAAACAGCAGGATCTTGTCTTCTGGAAGAACCTCGTGTGGTACCCCTTGTCAAAAGCCTTATGACTCTCCTTGGCGAAGCTGCTTGTTACCTCCTCACGGAATTTAACTCAGTTGTCAGGCAGGATCTCCCCTTAACGATAGGCTGTTGACTTCCTTCTAATTTACCATATAATTCCATGTACTCCGAAATTCCATCGTTAATAATGGACTCTAAAATCTTCACAACCACCGAGGTCAGGCTAACCTGCCTCCTTTACTTCCGAAACTGCGGTGTCACATTTGCGCTTCACCAGACCTCTGTGACCCTCCCTGATACCAGTGATTCCTGAAATATCACTGCCAATGCATCGAAAATTTCTTCAGCTTCGTCTTTCTGAACTCTGGGGAGGGGAGGAATCCATCTAGTCCAGGTGATTTATCCACCTTCGGTCTTTCAGACTCCGGAGCACCTTCTCCTCAGCCACGGCCACTACAGCAATCTCCGTCCCTGTATATCTTGAATTTCTGGCATGTTACTGGTGTCTCCCATTGTGAAGACGAACGCAGAGGACTTATTCAGCTCCAACACCATTTCCCTGTTCCACATTACTTCTTCTCCAGCGTCATTTCCCACTACTCCGATGTCCCCGTTTGCCTCTCTCTTCCACTTCATGTATCCAAAATTTAATTTCAGAATCCTCTTCTCTATTATTGCCTGCTTTATCCTCGAACCTCATCTTCTCCTCCGTTATAGCTTTTTCGTTGTCCTCTGTTGGCTTTTAAAGGCTTCTGAATCCTGTGGCTTCCAAATTATCTTTCCCACATTGCAGGCCTTCCTTTTTGTTTTCATGCTGGACCACACTTCCCTTGTCAGCCACGGTTGCCTCGTCATCGTCTCAGTGTGCTTTTGCTTCCTTTGGATGAAATTCTGACGTGTCTCCCGAATTACTACCAGAAACTACAGACACTGCTGCAGCGCCATCTTCCCTGCTTGGTTCCACTTCCAAATAACTCTGGCCAGCTCCTCCCTCATGCCTCTGTAGTTACCTTTACTCAGTTGTAATACTGTTACATCAGACTTAAGTTTCTCTTTCTCAATCTGCAGGCTGAATTCTATCATAGTTTCTTCACTTCCTCCCATGGGTTCCTTCACATTAAGGTCCCGGAAGGTGCTATATAACGAGTGCTCTGAAGTCTACCACATTGCACAACACCAAATCCAGAATTGCCTGTTCCTTGGTGGGCTCCAGCACAAGCTGCTCTACACTGCCATCTCGTGGACAGTCAACAAATTCCTTTCCTTGCAGGCGCTGCCATCCTGATTTTCCCAGTCTGTCCGCATTTTGAAGTCCCCCGTGATCGCTGTAACGTTGCCTTTCTCACCTGTCCTTTTTATCTCCTAGTGTATTGTGTACTCCAGCTCTTTACGACTGGTTGGAAGCCTGCACATAACTCCCATCTGGGTCTTTTTAACTTAGCGGGTCCTCAACTCTTCTCACAAAGGTTCCACATCATCTGATACTATTGCGCTCCTTGCCAATGATTTAGTGTCAATATTCAATGTGAGCGAGCTAATTGGACTGTCACAAACCAGCAACAAAAGAAACACACTGAGCATGATTCAGTGTTAAAAACTATTTTATTAATCACTACTTATGATAATACGTAAAATAAAAGTTAAAAAAAATGTTAGTATGTTAGAATTCAAGAATGTTAAACCTCGAACGTTAACCCCAAAACTAAACTCTTCGTGTGTGTGTGTGTGACAAAGTCCAAAACTCCCAGTTCCGGAATGGTTCTTAAAGTTCAGTTCCGCAAGCCATAAGGTGAAACATGAGCAAGGGCTTCTTCAACAACCACCGTTGTCTGAAGATAAGATGTAGATGTAGAAAAACATAGAGAGAGTACATACGAAATCCAAATGTTCCACGATGGACCCCAAACGACACTTCAGTGTTTACTCGGTAGTGACTTCCTCACCCCGAAAAGCATCCGAACCGTGGTCGTCCACATACAAATACCTGTTTCCTTCTACAGGTCAGCAACAAAGTGAACTCCACCGGATTACTTCCAACTTCCATACATGGATTTCAGTGGCAAACACAGTTATTGTTTCTCATCCATCGATAGAGAAAACAAGCAGGCTGGTGTCTCTCTCCCTTCTCTCTCTCTCTTTCTTCTTCTTCTTCAACAACGTCATTACGTCCTTTATCTTCTATTGACGTAAGCACGCCCCACACACACATACACACACACTCTCTATCTTAAAGGGACTTTCACTGAGTCCGTAACACCTCCCACCTAAAAAAAAAATTTTTCCAAGAAAATTTTAACCGCGCATACAGTTAGTAATGTTAATAATTATCATGCTACACAACTACAGACTATCAGATTAGTACAGATACATGTTTCCCATTTAACATCGGGAAAGACAATCAGCAATCACATTATCTTTGCCTTTAATGTGAGTTATCATGAGATCAAACTCTTGCAAAATTAAACTCCAGTTTAACAGCCTTCTGTTCTTGTTTTTGACTCGGCTCAGAAACACCAATGGGTTATGATCTGTATACACAGTCAATGGTTGCTGAGCGGTGCAAACATATACACTGAAATGTTGCAAGGCTAAAACAAGCGACAGTAATTCTTTCTCCATGGTGGAATAATTCTTTTGATGCTCATTAAATTTCTTTGAAAAGTAAGCTACAGGATGGTCAATATCATCAAGGTCACCCTTCTGCAACAACACAGCTCCTGCAGCTTCATCACTGGCATCTACTGCTAATGAAAATGGCTTTTCAAAGTCAGGTGTTTTGAGCACAGGATGGTAGCATAAAATGGCTTTCAGCTTCTCAAATGCTTCTTGACAAGAATCTGTCCAAACAAACTTTACTCCCTTCTTCAGAAGATTAGTTAGGGGAAGAGCAATATCAGCAAAGTTTTTACAAAATTTTCGATAATATCCAACCATTCCCAAAAATCTTCTAACAGTCCTCGTACCTGTGGGAATAGGGAACTCAGATATTGCTTGAACTTTTGCCTGAACAGGAGCTTGCTTGCCTTGACCTACAACATAACCAAGATACGTCACAGTGGCATGGCCAAATTCACTTTTAGCCAAGTTAACTGTAAGGTTAGCCTTGGAAAGTCTTTCAAACAACCTTTCTAACGCAGAGATGTGATCTTCCCAAGTATCATTCCCAGTCACTAAGTCGTCAATGTAGGCATCTGTATGTTTTAACCCATGAATCACTGAATTAATCATTCTTTGAAATGTTGCCGGAGCATTTTTCATTCCAAATGGCAAAACATTGTATTCATACAATCCAGAAGGGGTTACAAAGGCTGAAATTTCCCTTCCTCTATCTGTTAATGGAACACACCAGTACCCTTTTAATAGGTCAATCTTTGTAAGAAATTTTGCCTTTCCCACTCTGTCTATGCAATCATCCACTCTAGGAATAGGGTAAGCATCTGACTTTGTTACAGCATTCACTTTCCTGTAATCTGTGCAAAATCTAACAGTTCCATCAGGTTTAGGTACAATAACACAGGGCGAACTCCAATTTGAAGTAGAATGTCTAATAATATCATTTTCCAACATGTATTTTATTTCCTGATCAACAAGTTTACTTTTTTCCACATTCATTCGATATGGGTGTTGTTTGATTGGTTTTGCATCCCCAACATCAACATCATGGGTAATTATCGATGTTCTGTTTGGAACATCTGGGAACAGATTTTTAAATTTTAAAATTAATTCTCTCATCTGTTGTTTTTGTGAAACTTGTAAATGGTCCAACTTCGTTTCAAGGTTCTCCAGGATATTTTGGTTTTTTAGTTTCGATGGAACAATATTTGGTCTAAATTGGCCTTCCTCAACATCAACATCAGGCATTCTAGAAACAACCTTTTCACCATCCACCAAGGCCACAACTGAATCCCTCTCATAATAAGGTTTTAGCATGTTTACATGACAGAGTTGTGTTTTCTTGCGTCTATCTGGTGTTTTGATTATATATGTTAGATCAGTCACTCGAGATTCAATAACATAGGGTCCAGAAAAACGAGCTTGCAAGGGATTATTTTGGCTAGGGAAAAATACCAACGCCTTTTGCCCCACTGCGAATGTCCTAGGCCGAGCACGTCTATCAAAATATGTCTTCATTCTTATCTGGCTTGTTTTCAGATTCTCTCTCGCTAGCTGGCAGACTCTCTCCAACCGAGTTTTAAATTTTTGGACATAGTCCAACAGACTCAAGTGAACTTCCTCATTAATCCATTGCTCTCTTAACAACTCCAAAGGTCCTCTCACCCTATGTCCAAACACAAGCTCAAACGGACTAAATCCGATTGACTCCTGGATCGATTCTCTAACGGCAAACAAAAGTAAATGGATACCTTCGTCCCAATCCTTGGTGTTTTCAAAGCAATAAGTCTTCAGCATATTTTTGAGAGTAGAATGAAATCTCTCCAGAGCTCCTTGAGATTCTGGGTGATATGCAGATGATACAATCTGCTTTGCTCCCAGCTCATAGACTATTTGTTGAAAAATTTTTGACATAAAATTACTACCTTGATCAGATTGGATTTCTTTTGGCAAACCAAACAAGGTAAAAAATTTTACAAGAGCCTTTGACACCGTCTTGGCCTTAATATTTCTAAGGGGTATTGCCTCTGGAAATCTAGAAGTGGCACACATGATGGTTAACAAATACTGATTTCCAGTCTTAGACTTTGGTAAGGGGCCAACACAGTCCACAATCACCTTCGAAAAGGGTTCACCAAAAGCAGGAATTGGTTTCAAAGGAGCCACAGGGGGTTTTTGATTTGGTTTACCTACCATCTGACATGTGTGGCAGGTTCGACAAAACATCACCACATCTTTTCTCAAACCAGGCCAATAGAATTGATTCAAGATCTTCCCTACAGTTTTATTCACACCAAAATGACCACCCAAAGGCATACTATGGGCCAGGTTTAAAATCTCATCCCTATAAACTTTTGGAACAACAACCTGATGAATAACTTCCCATTCCTCAGTAACAGGAACATGAGGAGGTCTCCATTTCCTCATTAACACTCCATTTTTGACATAGTATCCAGTTGGCACCTTTTCAATCTCCTCACATGAGAGAGCTTTTTCTTTCAATTCTGTCAACTCAGGGTCCTTTGTCTGTTCCACCATAAAATCCTTCCTCGACAAAGACAAATCTTTAAATTCAGGCTCACTATAAGGATGTTGATCCTCCAGTGAAGACAGAAAAGTCTCAGATAAGGCATCATAATTTTCTTCCTGTTTAGGACTGTCACAAGGAACTACATCAGACTGCACCGGACTGTCTGTCTTGGCTAATTCTCTAGCTCTAGCTCGAGTCACTGCACATGATGGGTAAACATCTGGATCATTCTCAGACTCATCAATCCTTGGTTTGGTCGTTAACCGTACCACAGGAAAAATTTCTCCATCTGCAAGGTCATTTCCCAATAACAAAGAAACTCCTTCCACTGGCAACCTAGGTCTTATCCCTATCTCGACTGGTCCTTCTACGAACTTTGACTTTAAAATCACCCTGTGTAAAGGGACAGATATGGTGTCACCTGTAACGCCTTGCACTAGATTTACCTCACCAGTGTCACTTTCTTCACCAAAATTTAAAACACTGTCCAGCAAGAGAGATTGACTAGCCCCAGTAACTCTAAGAATTTTCACTGGCACCTGGGGTGACCCATCATTCAGTGAAACAAAACCCTCTGATACATAAGAACGGAATTCCTTCCTCACCTCCTCCAACTTTTCCGCTTTTCCCTCTTGCAAGGACTGATCTTTAACAGCATCTCCTAAACCTTTTTGACTTTTAATTGCCTGAAAGCAAGCATTGGGCCCAGCTTCCTTCTTTTTCTTCAAAAGGGCACAATTAGATATCACGTGGCCAGGTTTCCTACAGTAATAACAAGTACGCTCAATAGGTTTCTCCAGCCCTGGCTTCTTTTCATCTTTTCCTTTTTGATTACCTCTCAATTTAATCTCTGGTTTACCTGGATTGTCTTTGTAACTCTTTTGAAAGGTTTTAGGTTGTCCCCATTTGGATTTATGGGTTAAAGCATAATCATCTGCCAACCTAGCAGTTTCTTGTAAAGTTTCCACTGCCTTTTCATTTAAATATGTTGTTAATTCAGCTGGAACACATCTTTTAAAGTCTTCCACCAGTATCAATTCTGTCAATTTATCATAATCCCCATCTACATTTTTAGCCATGTACCATCGTTCAAAACATATTCTCTTTCCATTGGCAAATTCCATATAAGTCTGATCTGCAGATTTCCTCAAGTCTCTGAATTTTTGTCTATAAGCCTCAGGGACCAATTCATAGGCCTTCAAAATAGCTTGTTTTACCTTGGTATAATCAGCTGCATCCTCAACAGACAAAGCAGAATAAGCTTTTTGAGCTTTACCTTTAATCACACTCTGTACCATAAGAGCCCATCCTTTCCTTGGCCAGTTTGAACTCACAGCAACCTTTTCAAAATGTTGGAAATACTGATCAACCTGATCTTCTTCAAACGGAGGGACTAATCGAACCTCCCTGCTGGCTGAAAAACCATCATCAGAATCAGATTCCGAACTCCTACGCTTCATTTGTAACTCATGCTGCCTCTGTTTCTCCTTCTCCTCACTATCCAGCTCCATCCTCTTCAATTCCATCTGCTTCATTGCTAGATCAGCCTCTATCTTCATCTGAGTTAGCTTTTGTTCGGCCTCTAATTTCTTTTCCTCTCGTTCAGCTTCTATCTTTAACTGGGTTTGCTCTCGTTCAGCTTCTATCTTTAACTGGGTTTGCTCTCGTTCGGCCTCTAATCTCTTTTGTTCTCGTTCAGCTTCTATCTTTGCCAGCTGCACCTGTGCCTCAGAAATTGCTATTTCACTGCCAGGAAACTGTTTTAACACTTCCTTCTCAAACACCTTCTTTTCCACATAATGGCCAGCTATCAGTCTCTGAATATCTGCCTTTCTCATAGACTGCTTTACTTCTGTAAGGTTTAGCCTTGTAGCAATCTTTATCAGATCATCCTTTTTCGCCACCTCCAATCCCTTTTGGGTTGGTGACTCCAAAAATGCCTTAATATCCATTGCTGCTGGTTTCCACACACACAAGCCAATTAAAAAGAATTTATCAGACCTCCCTCAAAAATCTTTGGATTGAATCCCGAACAAATCTCGTCAATCTGGGGAACGATCCCAGACGACACTCGTTAACCTTGGGAACTATCCCGGACGAGCCCCCAATTTTGTCACAAACCAGCAACAAAAGAAACACACTGAGCATGATTCAGTGTTAAAAACTATTTTATTAATCACTACTTATGATAATACGTAAAATAAAAGTTAAAAAAAATGTTAGTATGTTAGAATTCAAGAATGTTAAACCTCGAACGTTAACCCCAAAACTAAACTCTTCGTGTGTGTGTGTGTGACAAAGTCCAAAACTCCCAGTTCCGGAATGGTTCTTAAAGTTCAGTTCCGCAAGCCATAAGGTGAAACATGAGCAAGGGCTTCTTCAACAACCACCGTTGTCTGAAGATAAGATGTAGATGTAGAAAAACATAGAGAGAGTACATACGAAATCCAAATGTTCCACGATGGAACCCAAACGACACTTCAGTGTTTACTCGGTAGTGACTTCCTCACCCCGAAAAGCATCCGAACCGTGGTCGTCCACATACAAATACCTGTTTCCTTCTACAGGTCAGCAACAAAGTGAACTCCACCGGATTACTTCCAACTTCCATACATGGATTTCAGTGGCAAACACAGTTATTGTTTCTCATCCATCGATAGAGAAAACAAGCAGGCTGGTGTCTCTCTCCCTTCTCTCTCTCTCTTTCTTCTTCTTCTTCAACAACGTCATTACGTCCTTTATCTTCTATTGACGTAAGCACGCCCCACACACACATACACACACACTCTCTATCTTAAAGGGACTTTCACTGAGTCCGTAACAGGACACAAAATTGGAGGTAGAAGGTCGATTGTGGCAGTGCAAGAATGTATTGCTTTCTGTTTGGAAGTCTGTGACCAGTGGTGCACGGGGACCGGTTCTGGCACCTGTCCTGTGAGTGATATTAATACAGCACTTGGATTAGAATGCAGAGGTAATGTGTGATTGCTAAGTTTGCGGGTGACACAGTGACATCTTTCAGGACCCTCACCACCCGGGACATGCCCGATTCACGTTACTACCATCGGGGAGGTGATACAGGAGCCCGACTATCCACAGTCTACGTTGCAGGAACAGCTTCTTCCCCTTCGCCACCTGATATCTGAACGGTCCATCAACCCATGACTACTATCTCGTTATTCCTCCTCTGCATGACTGATTTATTTTTGCAACTTCGAGCAATTCTTATGTCTTGCACTGTACTGCTGCCACAAAACAACACATTTCACGGCATATGTCAGTGATGACAAACCGGATTCTGATTCTGATCAGTGATGCTGCGGAAAGCGAGGAAGGACGTCTCATTCTGGAACACCATGTAGATCAGTTGCGGAGACTGACGCAGCGTCGGCAGATAGAACTTCATTCCGTCAAAAGAAAGGTGATGCCTTTTCGGAAGTCAGATCGGGTTAGAACATATACAGCCTATGAGAGAGAACCAAGCAATATTCACAAATAGATAGACTTTACTGAAAGTGGAAAGGAGATCGACAGGTCAGTGCAGAGAGCAGATGGCATCGTTCCCTTCACAGATTGCAAGAGCTGGCATGTAATCTCTCTTTATCGCTCTCTCTCTCTCTTCATATATCTCTATCTATCTATCTATCTATCTATCTATCTATCTATCTATCTATCTATCTATCTATCTATCTATCTATCTATCTATCTATCTATCTATCTATCTATCTATCTATCTATCTATCTATCTATCTATCTATCTATCTATCTGTCTATCTGTCTGTCTGTCTGTCTGTCTGTCTGTCTGTCTGTCTGTCTGTCTATCCATCTATCTATCTATCCGTCTATCGTCTCTCTCTCTCGCACACACACACACACACACACACACACACACACACACACACACACACACACACACACACACACACACACACACACACATCTTCTCCGAGAGATCATATTTGTGTCCCTCGAAGATCTACTTTACCAATTGTGACTCATGGACCTCACTTCATGTAATGTTTCCGACCGTTAAAGAAACATATTGACAAAGATATTTGAGGATGTTTGCAAAGGCACGAAACCTGGTTGTTCGTTGCAGGTAATTAAATAATTCTATAAGATCTGAGAATGTGGCAGATGCAGAGAATCGTGCGGGAATAAACAAACAGCGTGTGCATGATGGAGGAAAATCGAAAGAGATGGAACTGTCTGTGGGGGTATTTGGTGGGTGACCGTGTGTGTGTGTGTGTGTGTGTGTATGTGTGTTTGTGTGTGTGAATGCGCATCCGTCTGTCTGTAGATATGTCTGCATTTTTCTGCTTGCCTGTTTGAATGATAGAGTGACACGGAGACAAAAGAGGGAGATAAAGAGAGGAGAGAGAGACCCGAATGCATGAAAGCGAAACAAGGACTGAGTGACAACGAGAAAGAAAAGACATAAAAAGAGTGAAATGCAAGGATTTCGAGTGAATCGGTTGACTGAGATGCATGACACCTATCTGTCTGGGAACAAAGATGGAAGAGGTCACTCCGTGTCGGAAGTAACGGCGGCATCGAGCTTGACGTAGATTTGAACCGAATTTCAATGCGTTTAGAACTGCCCATTTCCCTCTAAACCCCTCCTCTCCACGGACTTATCCAAATGTCTTTTTGCATGTTGTTATTGTTCCGTCCTCATTCACTTTCTCTGACAGCTTATTACAGATGCCCACCATCATCTGCGTGAAAAAGCTGCCTCTCAAGTCCCATTTAAATATTTCATCTTTCATCTTACACCTCTTCCCACTTGAGTTTAGTTCCCCTTCCCTGAGAAAAAGACAACGTGCGTTCACACTCTGTATGACCACAAAATTTCATACACCTCTGGAAGATCACCCCTTAATCTCCAACGCTCCAAGGAATAAAGTCCAAGCCTGACCAACTTCTCTCTATAACTCATGCCCTCAAGTCCTGGCAACATCCTGGTAAATCATCTCTGCGCACCTTTCAGTTTCATGACTGTTTATAAAATCTTAATGACTGTTTAACTGTTTAGACAATGCACTACTGTCTGTCCTTTCTCATTCTGCCCTTTACAATACATCAAGGAAGCCCAACCGCAGCTCACGGAACAGATCCTCATTCTGACTGAGCACACTGTGGACGTCTGGGCTCCCTGTCCGTATCCACAGATGCTGCCTGGCATGCCGGGGTCTTCCAGCATTCCCTTTTATTTCAGGTTTCCAATAATTGCTGTGATCTCTGTCTCACGTTTCTCCAGCTCCAATCCCCGTATTTTTACTGGTAGATTGTGAGGTTAAGAGTCCATATCATCGGAAATGGAAACCGTCCAATGGTCATATCACGGTGGGATAGAAGCTGTCCTTGCGCCTGGTGCTGTGTGCTCTCAGGACGTCCTGAAGAAAGGTCCTGATCCGAAATGTTGACGTCCTGCTTTTCTCCTCGGATGCTGCCTGGACTGCTGAGTTCCTCCAGCATCATAGTGTTTTTCATGGATCGAAGACCTTGCAGACGTTGAGCACTTTGTTCTTCAGCAATCCCCGCGGTATATGTCCCACCATTATTAGACCCCCAACATGCAACATCGACCAGAATTAAATTCCATATGTCACTTGAAATCTTCTTCCTCAGAAAGAGACTGATCTGATTGGTTAGCTCCGTTCCGATCTCAACATTTGCTGCTGGCCTGCTGTGCGTTTCCTTTCTGTCTATCTCTACTCGCTGCCTCTGTAAATCAGTCACCATTAACAAGGACCCCGGAATTCTCTGCCTCTCTCCTCCCATCGGACACAAGACAAAAACGCTACAGAACACGCAGCACAGGGCCCAAGGTCAGCTTCTATCCCTGTGCTATAGGACTACAGAACTGACGTCCTGTGCGATAAAGATGAATATTTGACCTCGCAAACTACTTTGTCATGATCGTTGCCGCTTATTGTCAATCAGCACTGCACTTTCTCTGCAACTGTAACACGATGCTCTGCATTGTGTTATTGCTTTTCCGTTGTACATTAGAAGAGAAGAAACAGCAGCAGGAGGAGGCCATCTGGCCCGTCGAGCCTGCCCAGCCATTGAGTAAGTTCATGGTCATCTGGCTGTGGACTCAGCTTCACATACCTATATTTTCCCCACGACGCTTAATTCCCCGACTGTGCCAAAATCTATCTCACTGTATCTTAAGATATGTCATGAAGTCCCCTCTACTGAATTCCTGAATATAGAATTCCACATATTCACTGCTTTCTGGGAAAAGCAGTTTCCCCTCATCTCAGTATTTCCCCGAAATTTAAGGCTATGTTCCCCAGTTCTAGTCTCATAAACCAGTGGAATCAATCTTCCTGCCTCGATCTCAGCTACACCTTTTATAATTTTATTTGTTTCTTTGAGATCCCCTTTCATTCTTCTGAATTACAGTGAGTATAGTCCCAGGCAACTCGATCTTTGCTCAAAGGCTAACCCCTTCATCTCTGGAATCCATTTGCTGAATCTGCTCTACACCGCTTCCCAAACCAGTGTATCTTTCCTCATAAGGAGAACAGAACTGCACGCAGTACTCCGGGTGCAGCCTCAGCAGTACCTTGTACAGTTACAGCATAACCTCCCTGTTCTTAAAGTCAATCCCTCCAGAATGAAGGACAATATTCCATTTGCATTCTTGTTAACATGTTACACCTGCAAACCAAACATTTGCGATTCATGCACAAGTACTCCCCAGTCCCTCTGCAAAACAGCATGCTGCAATATATTACCATTTATATCATAACCTGATCTTCTCTTTTGCCTCCCAAAGTTGATGACCAGGCATTTGCCAACAGTATACTCCATCTGCCAGACTCCTGCCTGCACAATTCTACTCCAGTATGTTATCTCGTGAAATGATCTGCGTGGATGTCATGCAACACAACGTTTTTCACCGTATCTGGGTATATGTAGCATTAAAAAAACAATGACCAATTCCCAGTTTAAGGAGAGATGACCGAGTGGCCTGTCCTGGTCCAACCACGAAGACGCCACGGCCAAGAAATCTCACCAGCGCATTTACTTCCTCAGGAGACTAAAGAAATTCGGTAGGTTCCCTTTGACACTCACCAGCTTTTACCGATGCACCATAAAAAGATACTTATCTGTATGCATCAGGGCTTTGTATGGCTACTGCTCTGGCCAGGACCGAAAGGAACTTCAGAGGCTTCTTTATACAGCCTTGCCCATCACCGATACCCTCCTCCCCTCCATGGATTCTGTCTATATCTCTCACTGTGTTGGTGAAGCAGGCAGCATAATGAAAGGCCCCACCCACCAGGGACATCCTCTTCTCCCTTCTCCCTTAAGGCAGAAGATGCAGGAGGAGCGTGAGCGCACACACTAGCAGGCTCAAGGACAGCTTCGGCCCCGCTGTTATAAGACTATTGAACGGGCCCCTTATACGATGAAATGGACTCTTGACCTCACAATCGACCTTGTTATGACCTTACTGTTTACTTGCACTGCACTTCCTCTGTAGCTGTGATAATTTACTCTGTATTCTGTCATTGCTTTACCCTGTACTACTTCAATGCACTGTGCAATGAATTGATCTGTATGAATGGTATGCAGGACAAGTGTTTCACTGTACCCCGGTACAAGTGCGAATAATAACCCAATACCAATACACGTTGTGCACGGGGACATGCGTCAGACAACGGGGTTCAACGTCCACAGGGGCAGGCAGACATTATGGACACGGTTACAGTTTTACGATGGGAGAGATTATCAGATGGACAGACTTTCTGCAGATTACGTCTGCACCTCAGAAAGACATTCCTGTCCAAGTGATACCAGCATAATGATGGATGAAGCTCGTCAGAGACACTCACTGGCCACGTGGTCACTCAACACGAGTAACACACACATTGATACCTTGTGACGTGAATATTTTAACCCCGTGTTAAATAAATATGAACCAGAAGCAGAAATTGCTGGATGAAGTCATCCAGTAAATAATAATATGTTCGGGCAAAATCAATTAACACCCACCTTCAGAACAGGGTCAAAAGTGTAAGGGCGCTTCTTTTCAAATCAGAGTTGGGGGTGGGTGTCTGACAAAGACGACCTGGAGATTGATTAAGACAGATCAGATGAAATGTTGTTCTTTAATTTGTGTTGGGATTCACGGTGTCAGCGAAGTTGGCCGTCGACAGAAAAATATATTCGGAATGTCAGTGGGTTTAGAATCAAATTATCATGATACGTGTCAGGATCAACCGTGGGGACTGAGCGCAAATGTTCCACAGAGCGTTTAGTTTCTCGAATGTTGGGGAGACCACATTGTAAGCACCGAATGCAGTGGACAAGACAGGAAGAAATGCAAGTGAATCGCTGCTTCAGTCTGTCACATCAGAATGAAATGTCAGAAGTCAACAACTTGCACTAACTTGCACTGAGACTGACTGTTACCCTGAACCTATGTCTTTTGTATTAGATACGCCTGTTCTGGAGACATGTTTACCACTACCGAACTCATGTATGCTGCTGATAGTTCTGTGAACGTCTACGTGACCGCTTATCCTCCTCCTCTTCAGTGAAACAAACGCAGTCTCCCTCTTAATATCTAAAATGTTCCATTCGAGGCAACTTCCTGTTGAATCTCCTCCTCATTAAAAGCATTGCAATCGCATTTTGCATTTTTATGGGGACCAGTGAAGTACAAGTTTCTCCAGTCTGACCATTATTTTGTTTTATTGTATCATAATCTTCCCGGACATTGAAGGCAAGTGTACGGAATACATTGAACATCACATTATGGATCTGCGTTGGTACCTTGAGGATTCCTTGAAACTTTCATTACCTTGTCCTTCTCTTCGTCAGCACTCCCAAGAACCCCATCACACGTTGTGAATGTCCCAGCCTTACACCTCCAGGAAAGGTAATCAGTACCCACATTGAATTCGACCTGCCTTGTTTTGTCCATCTTACAAACTGATCAATTTCACCACGTTGTATGTGACCAATTGTTACATGTACCGAGACACAGTTGCAAGCTCTGATTGGGTACTATTCAGACATATCATTCCATGCACAAGTACATCGAGATAGTTCGAAAGGAAAAGCAATAACAGAATTCAGAATATTGTGTTTCAGATACAATGAAGGAGTGAAAGTGCAGGTCAGATTGTGAAGCAAGTCAACAAGAGTATCTACCTCACAGTCAACAACGCAACCAATTTCGTGAAATTGAAAACCTATTTAATCTTCACCAATTTGTTGGAACAAATGTAATTTGTGTTGATGCTCCGTAAATTTAAACTTACGTTGCAATTCAAGGGTCTTATATATGATGGTTGAATTAGTTTCTTTCATACCGGCGCAGCTTTTGAAGCCAGCTGGATTATTATCTTTGGGGCTGCAGGTATCTTAATTGCTTTGAAGTTTTGCATTTTTTTGGCGTCTGCGTGGGCCCGGCTGCTCCATTCGTTGAGACTCCACCCTTTAATATTGTGCCGTACCAGCAGCACGTTTTGAACAGATTTCTATTGCAGTTATCTCTTACAGAGGACTTTTCCAAAGCGAAGTAGAGCACCCTTGTATAGTAAAGGAATTTGATGACAGGGTCAGTATAGCAGAGTAATGGAAAACGTCAACAACAAACAGATAAGAAACTGAGAGTTGAGTCTGAGAATATTTCGCAACGACCTTCACTGACTTCTCGAATAATCATAGCTTCAACTTTGAGATGTTGTAATTTCGACATTTGGGATTTACCTTGATTAACATAATATTGTTATTTTCCCAGATGTTACAAGAGACAGCTTTCTTGAACGAGTTTGGATTCTCTGTGTGTTGGATCGGAAACACATCAGGGTACATAGGAATTGCAGTCGAGATGCATCAGCCCAGAGTTGTCTTTAGAGAGATCGCGGGCAGCTGAACGACAGACTGATTCTCATACAAGATGCTTGATATATTTTACAGTGTCAGAAAAATATATTTCCTGATCATTGCCGTTATTGGTGTTCCTGGTAAGAACGTAGGCAAACAAACGTTTGCAATTTCAGTGTGAGCCGTGTTTTGATTCGTTCAGTAATCGACAGCGTTGTGATGCAGGGGTATCAATGCCTACCATATAGACGTCGGGGGTAAGATTTCAGTTCGTTCAGAAGTTCGCTTGCGCTTTCGTCTGTGGCCTCGGCTGATAATAAACCGAGAGCTTAAACAGGTGTAGTGTAGAAGACGGGGGAGACGACCTGATTTTGTGGATTCAAAACACGCACTGTTTATCTATCATTTTAATTACGCTGTCAAAAAAATATACGATTATTCAGCGCGCTCGGGACCTCTGAAGCCTATGTGGGTTTATTCTTTATCAATATCACAACATATTTTAAATTCAATTTTTAAAGATCTCACACAGTATTTTAAGAAATTGCCCTGCAATTATGAAGGGTTTTGAAGGAAACGCAATGCTGGTGAAATTCAGGGAAGCGCCTGTCATATCATTTGCGACAATGTGTCGAAACATCCGAAGTTCCAAAAATTCAAATGAGGGTCTGTGTGAGCTTTGGCGTACCGGGGTATTATTCCACATCCTATGACCCTTAAAGTGAAGAGGGAGTTAAGAGCCAACGTTGCTGGCTGTGGATTCCGTCAGTCGTCAGAACGGTACAGGACGGTTCATGTTCCGCTCTGGAACAACAAGCCACAAACCTTGCACAATAATGTTGCGTCAGCTTAGAGTAAAGCCTAAAAGAGGCAGATGTTTTGAATTGTCTGCACATACCTTCCTCTGTAATTTGAACAGTTTAAGCACTTAAGTGAAAACTACCTGAAACACTCAGCGGATCAGGCAGCATCTGTTGAAAAGGAAAATGGGAACGATTCTGATCCGAAACATTCATCACAACTGATGCCGTGTCTATGGATCAGAGGTCAAGGATTGAAGCCGCCTTCCGACGTTGCATCCTCTGGGTTACGTTTCTCTTACCCATTTATTAGCCGGAGTTACTCACGACATTTTTCAGGGTGGGATTGTGCTGATTGTAGGCAGGTAACCGGGGTGCAGATCCCCATCGTTGTTGATGGAAAAGTCACGGCCCAGATTATATGCAGAAAAGGGCATGGTTCAAAGCGTAACGAACAGTAAGGAAAACAGGATACATTATTCTTCAGTTCTGGTGTGTATCGTTTCCTTTCTTTTGATTTCTGGGTCGTGTGTCCAGTTGGGCGCTGTACCAGTAACGTTACGTTTATCTGGTAGTGTCCGTGCATTGGCTGTGTCAAACAGATTGTCTGGACCGTCAGGTGTCATTATATCAATAACCCAGCATAGTTTTGATATAATCATTTCTGAAAAATATGATACACCGTGCAATATTTGTTTCTTTTTCTTGTTGACCTGACAAATTCAAAGGGAGAGCAGGAAACAGTGCCAGGTTACTCTCAAGGAAGTTGTTTATGAAGCGTAGCACGGCCAAGCCAGGGAGCTACAGGCTGGTCAGCCTGACATCAGTAGTGGCGAAGTTTCTGGATGGAATCCTGAGGCATAGGATCGAACAGCATTTGGGCAGACAGAGTCTGATTAGGAGGAGTCAGCGTGGCTTTGAAGTTGTGCTTGACAAACATTTTAGGGTTTTTTTTTGAAGAGTTAACCCAAAAGGTAGTGTATGTTTTCTACGGGGACTTTTGCAATCCCTTCGACAAGGACACGCATGGTAGTCTGCTCTGGGAGGTTCGATCCCATGGAATGCAGGTGTGTTTAATATTGGATCTGAGGAAGGAAGCGAGGGTTGTGGTTGGAGGCGGTTTCTCGGAATGCCCAATTGGAGTGCGCGGCAGGGATCTGTATGTGACCCTTGTTATTCTTTATTTATATCAATGATTCGGATACGAATACACAAGGCTTGATCAGTAAGCTGGCGGATCACAAAGAGATTTGGATGTATTGTTGACAGGTTATCGTAGATCACAAGGGGATATCAATCAGTTGGTGAAGTTGGCCGAGAAGTGGCAAATATATTTCAAAGCAGGTAAGTGTGGGGTGATGAATTTTGGAAAGTCAAACCAGAGTTAGACTTGCTCTATGAATGGTCGGGCGGCAGGGAGTGTCACGGAACAGAGCGATCAAGGAATAAAACTCCAGAGTTCGTTAAAAGATAGACAGGGTGGTGAAAAAGGCGTTAGCACGCTGGCTTTAATCAGTCAGGGCGCTGACCAACTGAGTTCGGACATCAGGTCGCAGTTGCAAAAGTCGTTGGTGATGCCGCAACTGCAGTACTCTGTATAGTTTTGGTTACCCTGTTTCAGGAAAGACGTTGTTAATCTGTAAAGAGTGCAAAATAGATTTACGAGGATGCTGCCAGGACCAGTAAGCCTGAGTTATGTGGAAAGGTTTTCCAGGCGAGGCCTTTATTCATTGGAACGTTAGCAGAATGAAGGACGACCTTATCGACATGGTTAAAATTATGAGAGGAATAAATAATTTGGATGGCAACAGTCTTTTCCCGGGGAAGGGGATACCACATCGAAGGCGCATAGGTTTAGGGTGAGAGGGGAGAGAACTCAAAGCGACCTGAGGGGCAACTGTTTCACGCAGAGTATGGGGAGGAGAGGGAAGGAGCTGCCACAGGAAGTGATTGAGTCAGAAACAACAGTGTCAGCTGAGAAGCACTTGGATAGGTACATGGAGGAGCGGGGCTTTGAGGGATATGGGCACCGTGATCGGCATGGACAGGTAGGGTAGAATGTCCTGTATCCGTGCTGTTTTTCTCTATGATGTTTTTGGCTGTTTGAAGTGCGGCCAATTGAAGTTTCTGACTTTAAAAGAAGCGCAGGGACTTGGACGCCGTTAAGGGGGCAGGAAGCGAAGCAACCCGAGATTCGAGGAACAGACGGTGACCACAGTGCCGGAAAACCAGTAATTGGAGACGGAGCAGTCGTACCCGCCTTCCGGTGCATGGGGGATTGCGCGAACCCAGCTGGGAGGGAACACGACAATCACTACCGTTGAAAAAGGTGCCGAGCATTGGGGATTTACAGATATTCGGACAGCTAATGATGGGCATTTTACATTGATTTCTGAATAGCACCCTATGCGATCAGCTGACAATACCGCCGTCCGAAACCCCGCTCCTCTCCCGGTGAACGCGCTTTTCAGACGTCTGCGGTTCGCGTTTTAAACCTTTTAAACCTCTATACCTGGGCTGTCTGCAACTCAAACAGTAAGTGTTGTCAATTTCTCCGTTAACTCTCTATCCTGAGACCCAAGGAGCGGTTATTCAGTAACTTCCGTCCTTCCTTGCTCTGTTCTCCCAGTGAATTCCGTGGCGATTGTGATCCTGTCCCGGGGAAAGTGCGGCCTCTCCACCTGCACCACTCGCTACCTGGTGGTCATGGCAACGGCGGATCTACTGACCATCGTCACTGACGTCATACTGTGGCGGATCAGTTATTATTATTTCCCTGGGACTTTCCTGGACATCACCCCCGTGTGCAGTGTCATATCTGTCCTGCGACTGACTGCCACCGACTGTTCTGTCTGGTTCACCGTCACTTTCACCGTTGATCGGTTTGTCGCCATCTGTTGCCAGAAGTTGAAAACAAAATATTGCACCGGGAAAACTGCGGCTGTGGTTCTGACAACAACCGGCGTTCTGTTCAGTCTCAAAAATATCCCGTATTTCTTTACATATCAACCCGGGAGGGTGATCGATAATGTGCCCTGGGACTGTATTGGGAAGCCGACGTTCTATACGGATCCCGGATGGGCGGGATATCAGTGGCTTGTTACCGTTCTTACACCTTTGCTCCCGTTCGTGTTCATCCTGTTGCTCAACGCTCTGACAGTCAGACACATTTTAGTGGCCAGCCGTGTCCGTAAGGGGCTGAGGGGTCAGAACAAGGGGGAGAACCGCAGTGACCCGGAGATGGAGAGCAGGAGGAGGTCTGTGATCTTACTCGTCACAGTCTCCGGCAACTTCACCCTCCTGTGGTCGGTTACTTTTGTCGAATTCCTTTACTACACCATTGCCGGAGTGGACCCTAAGAATTATAACTTTTCCGAATACATCTGGGAACAATGTGGTTTGATGTTGCTGACTTTAAGTTGCTGCACGAACACGTTTATTTATGGGGTGACTCAGTCCAGGTTCAGAGAGCAGTTCATCAACGCAGCGAAATCTCCGCTCACCTTCATTATTCGATTAATGAAGAAACAAAATATCTGAGTTCCACCCAAGAAGGGTCGCTGGGAGAGCGCCACAACACGGAATGGATCCTTCGGCACAGGTGGGCCGACCAACCACGAAACAAACATTTTCAAACTAAACCTACACTTTTATTTTTTCCTCCACATTCCACCGCTCCCATTTCTACAAGTCACCTATATAACCACTGTCAGTGTATATCTTTCAATGAACCAACAAACCCGTTGAATTGTGGACGGAGAGTAACAGGGCGCCCAGCGGCAATACTCGCTGTCACAGGGAGAAGTTGCGGACTTCACACAGATTGCACCGGAGGTCTAGATCGCCCCGGGTCACGGGCGCGGTGCAGCAGCCGCTCCCCGGAGAGTTTTGGCTGATCACATCCAACACCGGCTCATCCTTCAACATCCTTTTTCCTACCAGCATCCCCGTGTACAGAGATTCCGACTTCTACTGTCGCGTGACCATGAGTCCAGTGAGTTGGAGTCAACTTTGTGACGTGTTCACCCGTACAGGGACTGTCCCCCCAGGGTTCAGACATAATCTGCAGAAACTCTGTCTCTCCATGACAATATCCCCCATTTTAAAGTGCCACGGGGTCAGGCGAAGAAGGCACATGTCAGTGGAAGGGAAGATAGAGAGGGGAATTTGAGGTGACAGGATTTATTTACATTGGGAGAACGGAATTAATTCAAGACAGCTAGCATGGCTTTGTGAGGAAGGGGTGCTGTCTCGCTGATTTGATTGAGTGTTTTCAGGAGGTAACAAAACAATTTAATGAATGCGGCGCGGGAGATGTTTTGTCCAGGCAATTGAGAAATGGTTTAGGAACGAAAGTTAGGTGATCCATCGAGTTAAATAAGATTTAAAAAAAAACATCGGATATGGGAGCAGAATTGGGGATTTCCGCCCATCTGATCCGCTCCGCCATTCACTCATGGTTGATCGGTTTCTCAACCGCAATCTCCCGCCTTCTCCCAGTAATCCTTAGCCACGTTACTGATCAAGAACCAATCAACCTCCACCTTAAATACGCCCAATGACTTGGCCTCCACAGCCGTCTGTGGCAACAAATTTCACAGATTCTCCAACGTCTGTCTGAAGAAATTCCTCCTCATCACATCTCTTAAGGGACGTTCCTTTCGTCTGAGCCTGTGCCCTCGGATCCATGTCTCTCCTTTCAGTATCCGGTAGGTTTCAATGAGATGCATCCTCATCCTGCTAATCTCCCTCGATCACAGGCCCAGGGACATCAAACGTCCCTAATACATTAAACCTTTCAGACCTGTGATCATTCCTGTGTACTTCCACTCGGCACCCTCCAGGTCCAGCACATCCTTGTTGAGATGCGGGGCCCAGAATTGCTCATCGTGTGTCAAATGCCACCTGACCAGCGCTTTCTAAAGCCTCAGCAGTGAATAGTTGCTTTTGTTTCTGGTCCTCCCGAAATGAACGCCGACATTGCATTTGTCTTCTTTGCTGCCGATTCAACCTGCAAGTTAACCCTGAGGGGATGCTGAACCAGGCATCCCAACTCCAAATGAATGTCTGATTTCTGAGTTATCTCCACATTCAGAAAATAGACAACATATTCTTCCTTCCAAAGTGCATCACCCCGCACTTCCATGCGCTGTATTCCATCTGTCACTTCTGTTCCCTCTATCCGAACCTGTACAAGTCTTTCTGCAGACGCCCTGCCTCCGCGAAACTGCCTCTCCCTCCACCTATCTTGGTATCGTTTCCACACTTGGCCACAATGTCATTAGTTCCTTCAACCTGATCGTTAACGGACAAAGTGAGAAGCTGCAGTCCGTACACTGACCACTGCGGATCTCCACCAGTCACCGGCAGCCATCCTGAAAAATACCACTTTATCCCCACACTCTGACATCTGCCAATCAGCCAATCTTCAATCATTGCCAATCATTGGTTCTTATCTTCTTTTGCAGCCGTGTGCGCGGCACCTTGTTAAACGCTTCTGAAAATCCAAATAAATAACATCCACCGGGTGTCCTTTGTGTTACCTGCTTGTTACCTGCTCAAGGAATTCAAAGAGGTTTGTTGGGCAAGATCTCCCGTGAAGGAGACCCTGCTGACTTCGTCCGATTTTATCATATACTTCGAAATTTCATGCTTAAGGTTGGACTCTGCAGTCTTACCAACCACCAAGGTCAGGCTTAACGGCCAATAATTTTCTGCCTTTTGATTCCCTCCCTTGTGTCAGCGGTGTGAATTTTGCGATTATCCATTCCTCTAGGACGCTCAGTGTAGTCCATCTTATCCACATTCAGGTCTTGCGGCCTTCCCAGCGCCTTCTCCGAAGTAGAAGGGTCAGGGCCCTGGGCAGTGTTATGGAACAGAGGGACCCAGGAGTGCATATGTATCGTTCGCTGAAAGGGCGTCACAGGTTGACATGGTCGTGAAAAAGGCTTTTGACACGTTGGCCTTCATCAGCCAGGGCAATGAGTAGCGGTGGCTGAGGGGAGACTTGACAAATGTTGATAGATAAATATAGATCTGGTATGTTTCTCCCAGGGTAGAAACGTCTAATACCAGAGGGCACGTATTTAAGGTGAGAAGCGGAAAGTTTAATTGAGATGTGTGGGGCAAGTTATTTTGAACAAAAGAGCCGTGGATGCCTAGAAGGCGCTGCCGGGGGTGGTGGTGGAGGAGGTTAAGAGGCTCCTACATCGGCTGGTTAATGTGTAGAGAATGGAGGGATGTGGACCTTGTGCAGGCAGAAGGGATTACCTTGGTGAGGCATTTCATTACCAGTTTAATTTGTTCGGCATAGTATCGTGGGCCGAAGGGCCTGTTCCTGTGCTGTACTGTTCTACGATATTACTTTTTCTAAAACAGTTCAGTTTTGCAGCGCTTAGGGGTGTATAGGGGACGGTCACTTTTCTTGGGGTTGTACGGTAGACCGCCCAACACTCAGTGGAACATGGAGGAGCAGAAATGCAGGCAAATAGCAGAAAGTTCTCTGTAAGAACATGTGCAATAGGAGCAGGAGTTGGTTATCTGGCCCGTACAGCCTGCTCCGCCATTCCATAAGACCATGGCTGATCCGGCAGTGGACTCAGACCCACCCACATGCCTGATTCCCATCACCCTTAATTCCCCACCTGTGCAAAAAATTAGAGAACTGTGTCTGAAATATATTTCGTGAGGTAGCTTCCACTGGGCAGACAATTCCACAGGTACACTACTCTCTGGGAAAAGCAGCTTCTCTTCATCTCCATTCAAAATCTATTCCTCGGGATCTTGAGGCTACGTCCCTCAGTTCTACTCTCACCTGCCAGTGGAAACAACTTTCCAGCCTCTCTCTTATCTAGCCCTTTCATAATTTTATGTGTATAGAAAGGGCTGGACAGAGAGGGTGTGGAGAAGGTGTTTCCGTCAGTAGAAGTTTGCAGGATCCAAGGGCACAGCCTCAGAATAAAGGGATGTCCCTTTCAATCTGAGATGAATTTCTTCAGCCAGAGTGCGGTGAATCTGTGGTATTCATTGCCACCAAGGACTGTGGAGGTCAAGTCATTCGGTGTACATAAGGCAGAGATTGACTGGTAAGGGTGTTGAGCCTTAACGGCGTGAAGGCGGGAGAATGGGTTTAGAAAAAAATATCAGGTATGATCGAGTGGCAGACGAGACTCTATGGGCTGAATGGCCAAATTCTGCCCCTATATGTTATGGTCCTATGGGCTTTCACAGAATCCCGGAACATGTGACAATAGTAAACCAAATAACAACACCAATTCTAAACACCAGCTGTCAATACTAATTCGCAATGCCAGATCCAATACCAAATGGGAAAGAGTCTGACCCCAGAGGGAGCAAAGGGGAGAATGTCTGTGTGGAGCCAGAGGATGTGTGTCGCCGACATTGTTGAATACGTGAAGATTAAAAATGACTTCTCGGATGTCCTGATGGGATGAAAGGTGGATAAATGCTCAGCGCCTGATTAGGTGTATTCCCGGCTGCAGTGAGAGGGGGAGAGAGATTACTGCAGCTCTGACAGAGATATTTCACACCCTGAAGGTAGACCGGCCGACAGCAAACATCGTTCCTTCATTGAAGAATAGCAGTGGGGCAAAGCCAGCGACCCGCTGGCCAGGGAACTTTACTTAACGGGGAGGGAAATAAGTAGAGAGAAACTCGGACTAATGGGATTGATTTCCACGGAACAGCCAGCACAGCAACAGGCCCTTCGGCCCACGATGTCTGAGCTGTACACGTCCAAACGTATCCCTTCTGCCTGCACATAGTCCATATCCCTCCATTCCCCAGCCTGTTCACGGACCTCTCCAAATGCCTCTTGAACGTTGATCTTACATCTGCTTCCAGCACCTCTCCGGCAGCCTCTTCCATGTACCTGCCAAACACTGTGTAAAAATACTTGCCCCGTAAACATCCTTTAAATTTTCCGCATCTCACCCCAAAGCTCTGCCGTCTGGTATTTGACCTCCACCCTGGGGAAAATATCTCTGACTGTCTACTCTATCAGTCCCTCCCCTAATTGTAATAACTGCTATCAGGTGTCCCTTCAGCCTCAACTACTCAAGAGAAAAGAATGTAATTCAGTCCAAGATTTTCTTACCTCCAAACCAGGCAACCCTGGTTAATCTCTTCTGCAACCTCCCCAAAGCCTCCACTTTCTTCCGGAACTGTACACGGTATTCTAGATGTGGCCAAACTAAAGCTTTATTCAGCTGCAGCAAGCCGTCCCGACTTCCATACAGAAAGGACACTTGCATATTTCCAAAGATGTCCAAGGGAAAGCATTCTGACTGGTTGCGCCACGGCCACCTTCATCACAGGCACAACTCTCCCCGCCGTTGGCAGCAGGGCAAAGCCATCGAACTGCTGGCCACGGAGTCTTATTTCACCAGGAGGGAAATAAGTAGAGAGAAACTCGGGAGGTATGGGATTGATTTCCACGGAACAGCCGGCGCAGGAGCAGGCCCTACGTCTTCAGGAGGCAGTTCCTCAACAAGGCGGCATCCATCAGTGAGGACCCTGACCAACCAGGACCTGCCCTTTTTTCTTTAATGCCTTCGGCGAGGAGACTCAGGAGCCTGAAGACGCACGCTCAGCGGTTCAGGAACAGTTTCTTCCCCTCCGCCATCAGATTTCTGAACGGTCCATGAACCCATGAACACCACTTCGTTATACCTCTTTTGCACTTTTTTATTTTTGTAACTAAGAGTGATTTTTATATCTTGCACGGTACTGCTGTTGCAAAATAACGAATTACACGACATCTGTCAGTGATAACAAACCTGAGTCTAATTTTGCCCTGACCGCAGAATTCCTTCTTTACCATCCTACCTACTTGCGTTGCCACTGACAGAGAGCTGTTGGCTTGCACCCCAAGATCCTTCTGTGTATCCCTGCTCCTGAGGATCCTGCCATTTGCTGCACACTCCCAAAGTTCTCCCAAAGTTCAGCACTACATACCTGCTCGGAATGAACTTCGTCTGCCATTTATCCGCCCATATCTTTAAGTGGTCTACATCATGCGATAATCCTCCTCACTAGCCACAACTTCACCAATTTCTCTGTCATCTGCAAAGTTACTGATCAGATTTACGTGTTCATCCACATCATGTATATTTTCAACTGTTCCGAAATTCTATCCTCAATAATGAGCTCTAAATTCTAAGCAACCACCGTGGTCAGGCCAACAAGCTGATAATATCCTGTCTTTTGCCTCACTCTTCCGAAACAGTGATGTCACATTTGCGATTTTCCAGTCCTCTACGACCCTCCCTGACATCAGTGATTCTTGAAAAATTACTGTTAATACCTCCACAATATTGTCAGCTGCCTCTTTCGGAACTCTGGAGAGGAGTCCGGCTGGTCCTAGGGATTTGTCCACCTTCAGGGCCTTCACCTTCCAGAGCTGCTTCTCCTGAGTAATGGCCACTGCACTCACCTCTGTCCCCTGACTCTCTTGAATTTCTGTCACGTTGGTGCTGCCTTCTATTTTGAAGACTGACTCCAAGTACCTGCTCAGTTATTACGCCATTTCCCTGTTCCTCGTGATTGCTTCTCCACATTTTTAAGCCGTCTACTATCGACTCTTCCCTCTCTCTTATTGTTTTTGTGTCTAACTACACTTCTGGAATATTCGTTTATATTATTGAACAGTTTATCCTTGCACTTAATTTTTTTCCTCACTTATCGCCTTTTCAGTTATGCTCTGTTGGAGTTGAAAGGCTTCACAATCTTCTGCCTTCCGACTAATCTTCACCATATTGTATGCGTTCTCTTTTGCTTTTACCAATTCCCAGATTTCCCTTGTAAGCCTTGGTTGCCTCATCCTCCCCTCAGTGTGCTTCTGCTTCCTTGGCATGAAATTCTGCTCTGTCTCCCAATTACTCCCAGAAAATCCTGCCATTGTTGTTCCACAGTCATCCCGACTTGGTCCCCTTCCAATCAACTCCGGCCAGCTCCTCCCTCACGCCTGTGTAGTTGCCTTTACTCATTTGTAATAATGTTACATCCGCTTTCGGCTTCTCTGTCTCACACTGCCGGATGAACTCCCTCATATTATTGTCACTGCATCTTAAGGATTCCTTTACCGTAATCTCTCTGAGGCTTTTGTGCAATAAGCGTCCAAAAGTCTGCCTCATATGCCAACATCATATGCCATAATATCCTTTTCCAAACAGGGTTGTACAGGAAGCTGCTCTGCAAAGCCATATCGGCGACATTCAACACATTCTTTTTCTCTCAGTCCATTATCAACCTGATTTCCCCAGTCAACCCGCATATTGAAGTCCACCATTAACACTGTAACATTGCCTTTCTCAACTGCTATTTCTGTCTCCTGGTGCATTTTGTACCCCACGTCTTGACTGTTATTCGGAGACCTTTACATAACTCCCATCAGAGTCTTTTTTTAACTTTGAGTTCCCTCAACTCTCCCCACAAATATTCTGTACCTTCTGATCCAAATTCAAAACCTTGCTAATGATTTACTGTCAATATCCAAGGGGAACGAGCAAATTGGAACCAACATTGCGGAGTGGATGCTGAGTGCAGCAGTGGAAGGATATTCTGTGTTCTGATTGGAAGTTCGTAGTCAACAGAGACAGGAGCTGTTACCTTTACTGAGCGTGACCTTCTTTTATGACTTTTATTCGAATTTCGGAGTAATGTAATGACAGGTAATATGCGGGTGAAGCAGTAGTCGGTGTCTCTGTGGACACAAAGAAGGCAGTCTCATTCTGGATCAGGAAACAGATCATATGACAGGTTGGTGGAGCATTGGCAGATGCAATTTAATTTCGAAATATGCGAGGTGATGACTTTTACAAAGTCAGGTCGGGTTAGGACGCATGCAGTTTATAACCCGGAGGTAACCCACGCAGACACGTACAAACTCCTTGAAGACAGTGGCTGAAATTGAACCCGGGTCGCTGGCTCTGTAATAGCGTTACGCTAAACGCTGCACTACCGTGAACAAGCTATACATACCTCATCAAAAATGGGATTTAACTCTCATAACACAATGTCGTTTTTCGTTCATGGTGTAGGTCCTACCATTATTCGACCCCCAACATGCAACACCTTTAACAGACCACAATTAACTCCCATCTGCGGCTGAACCACCTTTGAGGTCTTCGTTCCTCAGATCTTGGCAAACGACATCGATATGATTCGTTGGCGCCGTTTCGGTCTCAACAAATGCTTCCTGACTGCCGTGTGTTTCCTGTTTACTTCTCGCTGCCTATGTCAAGCAGCCAAAATAATCAAAGACCGCTCCCACCCTGGACTTTCTCTCTCCTATCCCCTCCCATCTGGAATAAGGTACAAAAACTCGAAAACTCGCAGCGCCTGGCTCAAGGACTGTTTCTATCCGGCTGTTATAAGACTATGGAACAGACCTCTTGTACAATGAAGATTAAATTTTCACTTGACAACCGAGGTCATCATGATCCTTGCACCTTATGGTCAACCTGCGCTGCTCTTTCTCTGCAACTGTAAGTCTATGCAATGCACTCTGTTATTGCTTTTCCATTGTACTACCTCGATATACTGAAGTCCTGAAATAATCTGTGTGTATGTCATGGTAAAACAAAAAAAAAACTTCACAGTATCTTGGAATATGTGGCAATAATAAACAGATTGACAATCACCTATCTAAGGAAAGATGCACTATGTGCACGATGGCATGCACCAGGTGTTGTGAGAAAAGGTTCTTTGCGGTCTCAAAGGTAGAGGAGTCTGGACAGTTTCTGGATTTTGAAAAATTATTTATTCACGAAGACAAACGCGGGCACAGAATGAACCGGAACGGATGCACACTCGCACACACGCACAAGGGTGATCGCGAAACATGGGGGGAGTCGCAACGGGGGTGAAGTGCGCGCGCGCGCACGCGCGCACACACACACACACACACACACACGCACGCGCACGCACACGCACACACAGCGAACTAATTACAAATGATCAGGGAAAAACACAGTACGATGTCTCAACACCCTGATATGGGCAAGCATCGGCTCAACGCTACCGGGAATCTACTTAGGACGCTCCTAAAACACTGTGGAAGTACACACTCTTACCAATGGTTCCTTCGGCGTGGTTTCGAGTCCTGCAGCAATCAAAAGAGAAAGAACCACGCACATGTGGCATTCTTTATAGTGCTGGAGAGCTGGGTGGAGCAAACTCAGGTAATTGAACAGGTCCAATAGATCATGGCCAGGTACAAAAGGTGTGTACGGGAACCAATGGTCAAGAGTGTGTACTAATGAGTGGGTGTAGCCAGACCTTGATTGACAGTGGTGTTGCTTTCGGCCAGTACTCGATGGTGTCACATGAAATCCATGACCTTTCACACTACACCAGGTAACGTGATTGAACATACACAGGCGCAGGGAGACCTCAGGGGCCCGGTTAGTTTTACAATGCGAGGGATCGTAACATGTACAGGCTCATTGCAGGTTTTGTCTGCACCTCAGGAAGACATTTCTGTGTGGCCGAGCACATCACATAGATGGCTCAAGCCCGGTAGAGAGAGTCGCTGAACATGTGGTCACTCTACAATCGTAACACACTCATTGGGCCAAGTGATTGAAGATTTTAACCTCATTATTTTTCCCTGCGTGATATTCTTGATAGAGATTGTTACAGAATTCGAACAAGAAGCGGAAAGTGCAGGACGAGGTCATCCAGTAAATAATAACACGTGGGGGACCAGCAGTTAACACCCATCTTCAGAACAGGGTCAGGAGTGTAAGAGCACCTCTTTGCAAATCAGAGTTGCGCAGTGGGTATCAGACAAAGACAATATGGAGATTGACTAAAACAGCTCAGACGATGAGGAACAGGAGCACTGGACGTTATTTTGGGGTTTTATAGGAACGGAGTGAGGAATGGATATGAGCACAATAATGTGAAACAACGAGAGGGCAGTTCACCCGAAGTTGTAAAACTCAGTATTCATTCTAGAAAGTTGCCAGACGGTCGCGAAAATGAGACGCTGTTCCTCCAATTTATGTTAGAACTCAAGATGGCGGTGGAGTTGGCTGCAGACAGAAAAAAATCGGAATGTCAGTGGATTAAGAATTAAAGTGTCATGCAACAGGAAGCTCGGAATCAATCATGCAGACTGAGAGCAAGTACTCCACAGAGCGCTAATCCAAACTGCGTTTGGTTTCTCCAAAGTAAGGGAGGCCATATTGTGAACACCGAATGAGGGAGACCAGACTGAATGAGAAGCAAGTGCATCGCTGCTTCAGTCTTTTACGTGAGAATGAAATGAACAAATGCAACACTTTTAACTTACACTGAACCTTACAGTTACACTTAACCTATGCCCTTCGTATTAGATACACCTGCTATGGAGAAATGTTTATCACAACCGAACTCATGTCTGCTGCTCATACTTTTGTACATTCGATGCGAACCTCGCATGCTTTCTGCGCTTCAAGGAAACATCCAAGCTGCCCTCCTGATAACTAAAATGTTCTATCCTGTGCAACTTCCAGGTTAATCTCCTCTGCATCGACCCCAGTGGTATCATATCCTTCGTCTAATGGGAAGAGAAAAGTGCAAGTTACTCCAGTCTAAACATTATTTTATGTCATTGTGTCATGACCATTACTGCCGGTGAAGGTAAGTACACGGAATGCATTGAACACCACATTATCTACCTGTGTAGGTACCTTCAGGGATCCTTGAACCTTTCATTATACCGTGTCCTTCTCATCATCAGCACTCCCGAGAACCTCATCACCCCTTGTGAATATGCCAGCCTTACTCCTCCATGAGCGGTAATCAGCAGGAACATCAATATTGACCTCTACCTGCCCTTGTTCTGCCCATCTCACAAACTGATCAATATCATCACGGAACCGACGGCCAATTGCTTTATTATTGTCATCCATGCGATGCTACAGCGGAAAGCTTTGCTTACGCGCTGTCCAGACAGATCGTTTCATTCATAAGTACATTGAGATTGTACAAAAGGAAAATCAACAAGAAAATGCAGTGTTACAGTTCGGAGAGAGTGCAGTTCAGGTCATGAAATCGGTCAAATAGAATTATCAACCTCAGTATCAACAAGGTCACTAATTGTGTTCATTTTCAAACCTTTGAGTGATGCATCAATTGTTTGGAGCAAATGCTATGAGCGCAGATGTTCTCTCAGTTTAAAAGCGGACAAGGACACGCCAGATTTGTCCTGGCTTAAGGCTGGTCACCCTGACATCAGTTCTGTGGAGCTGACTGGAGACAATTCTGAGGGACAGGATCTACCAACGTTTGGAATGAAAGAGTCTGATTAGGAGGAGTCAGCATGGCTTTGTCTGTGGAAGACGTGCATGTCGAAAGTTTTAGAATGTTTTGAAGGGGTAGCAGAAACACGAGAGGATGGTAGGAGAGTGGATGCTGTCCATTTCGCCTTTAGCAAGGCCTTCTGCAAGGTTCCGCATGGTTGGCTGATCTGGAAGGATGGGTCCCATGGAATCCGATGGAGAACTGGTTCGGTGGATTCAAGATTGTCTCGGAGGTAGAAATCACAGGGTGGTGGTTGAAGGCTGTTTCTCGGAATAGTGGCGGTTAGCAAGTGGTGTTACGCAGTGGTCGGTGTTGGGACCGTTGTTATTCCTTATTTATGCGGATGATTTGTATAGAAATACACAAGCCTATCATTCAAGAAACAGTTGGTGAAGTACATGGAGGGCAGGGCTGAGAGGGATAAGGACTGGAAGCAAGAATTTGGGTCTCGGTGAACGGACACCGTGGCCGGAATGGACACTTTGGTCTGAAGGGCCTGTATACGGGCTATATTGCTCTCTGACTCTGAGGGTCCATGAAGTGCGACCAATGGATGTTGCGGAGTTTGAAAGAAGCGCAGGAACCGGGAAGTCGGGATTCGAGAAGTGGAGCGATACCATAGGAGCTGGAGATCCAGTAAATGGAGAGGGAGCAGGGGTTGCGGCAGTCCGGTGTATGTCGAGAGTGCCCGATCCCGGTTGGTGGGAATGCCACAATCACTACCGCTGAGAAAGATACCGAACCATCGAGTACTGCGAATAGTCGGATCTCCCATGAAGAAAGTTTTACATTGATTTCTGCAAGGCGCCCTCTGCGACCAGCTGGCAACGCCTCCGTCCCAAATCCTCGCTCCTCTACCCGTGAAGTTCCCTTTCATCCCGAATACGCGCGTTTTACACCTTTTAAACCTCTAGAGCTCAGCTGTTTGCAAACCAAAGTGTGATGATGGTAATTTCCCGGTCAACTCTCTCCCCTCATACTCACTGAGCGGTTAGTCAGTAACTTCCATCATGTTATCCCAGTGAATTCCGTGGCGATTGTGATCCTGTCCCGGGGAAAGTGCGGTCTCTCCACCTGCACCACTCGCTACCTGGTGGCCATGGCGACGGCGGATCTACTGACCATCGTCACTGACGTCATACTGTGGCGGATCAGTTATTATTATTTCCCTGGGACTTTCCTGGACATCACCCCCGTGTGCAGTGTTATCGGTGCCCTGAGATCTGCAGCCACCGACTGTTCTGTCTGGTTCACCGTCACTTTCATCTTTGATCGGTTTGTCGCCATCTGTTGCCAGAAGCTGAAAACAAAATATTGCACCGGGAAAACTGCGGCTGTGGTTCTGACAACAACCGGCGTTCTGTTCTGGTTCATAAATGTCCCCTCCTTCTTCATTTATCAACCCGCGAGGGTGATCAACAATGTACCCTGGGACTGTGTTCTGAAGCCGAGCTTCTATACGTATCCCGGATGGGTGGGATATGATTGGCTGGATACCGTTCTAACGCCTTTGCTCCCATTCGTGTTCATCCTGTTGCTCAACGCTCTGACAGTCAGACACATTTTAGTGGCTAGTCGTGTCCGTAAGGTGCTGAGGGGTCAGATCAAGGCGGAGAACCGCAGTGACCCGGAGATGGAGAGCAAGCGTAAGTGTGTGATCTTACTCTTCACCATCTCCGGCAGCTTCATCCTCCTGTGGTCGGTTACGGTTGTGGGATTCCTTTACCGCACCATTGCCGGAGTGGATCCCGGTAATTACAACGATTCTCAATACATATGGGAGCAATCAGGAACCATATTGATGCTTTCAAGTTGCTGCACGAACACGTTTATTTATGGGCTGACTCAGGCCAAATTCAGAGAACAGTTCATCAACGCAGCGAAATATCCTCTCGCCTTCATTATTCAATTTATAAATAAACACAACATCTGAGTTCCACCGAGGGAAGGGTCGCTGTGAGAAAGACACAGCACGGTTACAGACCCTTCGGCACACGTGGGCAGGACCGACCGCCAACCTCGCATTTTTAAACTAAACCTACAGTTTTATTTTATTTCCCCCTCCAAACCGTCGGCGCTCCGTTCTCCGCCACTGCCCTATCTACAAGCCACCTGCATACCAGTGTCAATGGATGTCGGTCAATTAACCCACCATCCCCTTTCTTTGGGGGATGGAGAGAAAACGGAGCACCAAGCGGAAACTCCCACAGGCACAGGGAGAAGGTGCGGACTTCACGCAGTTCCCACCGTAGGTCGGAATCGGGCCTGGGTCACGGGCTCGGTGCGGGTGCAGCTCCGCGGAGAGTTTTGGATGATTACATCCGTCACAGGCACGTCCTTAAATCACCCATGTTCAGCCAGCATCCACGTGTGCAGATTCCGACTTCTCTTGTCGAGTGAACTTGTGTCCAGTGAGTTGGAGTCAACTTGGTGATGCGTTCGTCCGTGGAGGGAATGTCTCCCCAAGGTGCAGTCGTTATCTGTAGAAAGTCTGTCGCTCCATTTCAATATCCCCCATTCTAAACTCCGACCTTGTCTGGCGAATAAGACGCATGTCAGTGACAGGGGAGTCAATGAAGGGAAGTTTAGCGGGCAGGATTGGTGTACATTTGGGGAGGTAGGGAGTAATTAAGGCCAGCTAACGTGGCTTTGCGAAGAAGGAGACCTGCCTCATGAAGTTGATTGGGTGTTTTTAGGAGTTTTCCGAGGAGATCGATGAATGAAGCGCGGTACATGTAGTCCATCTGTATTTTGGGAAGGCCTTTGACAACGACCCGGAGGTAAATCCAGCGGGGCAAATGACATTGGACGAGACCGTAAAACCGCAGGATATTTGAGTAGTGCAAGGCCATTTGGCCCATTGAGGCTGATACTCCATTCACTCATGGAAGATGAGTATTGCAAGGCCATTCTCCCCAGCCCCTTCTCGCCATAACCCTTAACCCCCTCACAGGCCAAGAATCCATTAATCTCTGCCTTAGGTGGACCTAATGATTTGGCCTCCACAGTTCACTGTGACAACGAATTCCACTGATCCACCACCTTCTGGCTGAAGGAATTCCTGCTCACCTCAGTCCTGAACTGACGTCCCTTTATTCTGAGACTGTGTCCTCGGATGCGAGGCACTCCTTTCCGTATCCGGTAGGTTACAGTGTGAACCCCCCCCCCCCCCTCCCCACTCTTCTGAGCTCCATCGTCTGCAGGCTCGTGGACATCAAACGCTCCTCATAGGTTAAGCCTATCATTCCTGGGATCATTGGTGTGAACCTGCTCGGGACCTGCTCCATGGCTAGCATATCCTACGGGGCCCAAACTTGCTCTCAATATTACAAATGCGGCTTGACCAACGCTTTATAATGCCTCAGCAGTACATCATTGTTTTTTGTATTCTGGCCCTCTCCAAATGAATACCCACATTGCATTAACGTCATGTCTACTGACTCACCTCCAAGATAACCGTGATAGAATCAGGAACAGCGACTCCCAAGTCCCGATGCATATTTGATTTCTGAATTTTCTCCCATTTCAGAAAATAGTCAGCACCTTTAAACTTCCTCCCAAAGTGCATAACTGCACACTTCCACAAGCTGTATTCCGTCTGTCACTTCTTCTCCCTCTCCGCCAAACTGCCCAAGTCCTTCTGCAGCCTCGCGGCCTCTGTGACACTGCCTGTTCCTCCAGCTATCTTGATATCGTCAGCAAACTTGGCCACAATGCCATCAGTTCCTTCATCAAGGTCATTGACATATAAAGTGAACATTTGCATTCCCAACCCTGACAGCTTGTGGAACTCCACATCACAGGAAGCCATCCTGAAAAGGAGAGAGGCTGTATAATTACATGATGGGGACTGTTACAGAACGTTGAACAAGGCTGTGAGGAGATGGTTACGGATCACAAACACAGGCTGGGTACGGTTGGTTTGAATGGGCTGTTCCTGTCGGAACAGTTCCATGTGAATTAATTATGAATTCATTGTCCTTTAACGTTCCATCAGTCACACCCCATTGCCCTGCTTCTGGGCTGATGTGGGGTATGTCCCGTGAATGTTCTCCAACACCCGCTGCCCATTAAGTGTCCAAGGGGAAGAGCCCACTGCCCAATAGCGCTGCCAGCTGATGTCATGTTTGTTGCTGGAAGCTGACAGACTGAGAACGGTGGGCAGAGAACACATCTTGTGAAAATCCGCAGGGAAATATTGAGCAACAGCCGAGAGAGCTGGTACTGGGAGAACGTGTACATTTCCTCCAGCTTTGCTCCCCATAGACATTCCTGCTGCCTTATGCTGCCCTCTTTATTCTTATGAATTTAAATCCTCCAGCACTGACCATCAAGTCCCTCTGCTCTGGAATCACCTCCGGAGATCGCTCCATATCTTTACACTGGAACGCAATCCAATGGGAGCAGGAGTCAGCCGTCTGTCTCCTCAACTGTGTCCCGTTCTTTAAAACGACCACGGATGTTCTACCCCAGACCTTCAACTGCCCGAGTCATACTGCTCCATAAAAGGCCTTTCGGCCCAGGCTGTCCATGCCGATCCATACTCATCAAGTATCTATGTGCAGTACTCCCACGTACCAGCATTTGCACAGCTGCATTCCTTGCCTTCGTGATTCAAATGATTATGCCATACTTTAAAACGTGAGAGTCTCCGTATTCACCGCTCTCTCGGGCAGTGCATTCCATTGCCCGGCTACGCTCTGGGTGGTAAAGTTCCGGGAGGTGGTGGGGATGTTGGTGTGGAGGTGGCGTGGTGGTACTGGTGGAGAGCAAGTGATCTTGGTGAGGTGATGTTGGGAGTGGTGGTGATGTTTGGGATGTAGATGGTGGAGTTGTAGCGGTGGCGGTGGTGCTGGGAGTGGACGTAGTGGTGGTGGGGGTGGTGGTGGTGCTGATGCGAGCCGAGATGCCTTGAAATAGGAGTGGGGTTAGTGATGGATGTGAGGGCGGGGTACTATGATCCCTCGTGAATACTTAGTTTTAAGCTTCTGGCAATAAATGACCTCTTACGCTCCTACCTTCCCTCTTTCAACTGGACTCGCCTGTCACCTGAACTCGCCTATCGCCTGCATTTGCTACTCCCCCACCCCGACCTTCATATTCGGTCTTCTGCCCTCCTCATTTCCAGTCCTGATGAGGGATCTCGACCCGAAACGTCGGCTATCTTTTGCTTTCCATGGATGCTGCCAGACCTGTTGAATTTCTCCAGCATCTTTGAACAGGTATCGTAGTTGAGCTTTGAACCTGGATTTGTGCATGGAACTACGGAGTTGTAGCCATTACGGAATCGTATGTGAGAGAAGGGCAGGACTGGCAACCCAACTTACCAGAGTTTAGATGGTGTAGACGTGACAGATGGATGTAATAGACGTGGGTGTTTGTATTACTGATCAGGAAGAATATTACAGCGGCACTAAGAGGACGTCTTGGAGGACTCAGCGTGTCCAGGTGGGTAGGCCTGAGGAACATGAAAGGTATGAACCCTATGATGTGGTTATTCAATAAGCCTCCCCAGAGCCAAGGATAATGGAAGAAATATAATTGCAGGCAGATCCTGGAAAGATGTGAAAACAACACGCATATTGTTGTGGGCGATATTAATTTCCCCAATATTGACTGGGACTCGCTTAGTTCCGTGCCTTTAGAGGGGGTAGAATATGTTCGGCTCATCCAGGAGAGTTTTTGAAAAAAAACACAGCTGGTGTCGTCGCCCTTCTGGCGCCAGCAGAGCATGCCCACAACTTCCTAACCCGTACGTATTTGGATTGTGGGCATGCTATGTTGGCGCAGGAAGCGTGGTGGCACTTGCGGGCTGCCCCCAGAACATTCTACGCAAAGATGCATTTCACTGTGTGTTTCGATGTACGTGTGACTAATAAAGATCTTTTAGAGGCAACGATCTGGGCGTGGAAATGGCAGATCGAGTTTCATCCGGACAAGTGTGAGGTGTTTCACTCTGGGAGGTCAAATATTAAAAGAAAGAGTTCAGCAAATGGCTGTGCGTTTAGGAACATTGCCTTACGGAGGGATTCTGAGTGACAACTCGTGGAAAGGGTGGGGAAGATGGCAGACAGTATACTTGCCTTCATCGGTCGGGGGCGATGTGTATTAACATTGAAAAGTCATGTTGCAGCTGTGTGGAGCTTCACTTATGTCATATTTGGAGCATTGTGTGCAAATCTGGCCGCCGCACTATTGTAGCGATGTGGGAGATTTGAAGAGGGTGCAGAAGATGGTCACTAGGATGCTGCCTGGATTAGAGAGTTATGGCGACAGGGCGAGGTTGGACAAACCTGGATTGATTTCTCTTGAGCGCCGGAGGGACTACCTGTAGAAATGTGTAACGTTCTGAGAGGCATAGGTAGGGTAGAGAGTCAGAGTCCCTTTCGCGGGCTGTATATGCCAAATACTGAGGGATATACCTGTAAGATAAGTGGGGAGAAGTTTAAAGGAGATTTATGTGGCAAGAATGGTAAGTATTGGGTGTTTGGAAAGCGCTGCCGGAGATGTGGTGGAAGCAGATACGTTGGAAACGTTTAAGTATTTAAAGTGGAGACGAAGTTTGTTCAGGCGGGTTAGGACCGCGGATTTCTCAGCTCCTCTCCCCGCTGTGCTCCTCTGCCTACACTGAGAGTGAGGGGAGATTTCACCTCATCTTTCAGTGGCTCCCTAAACCTAGTCTAGGCCACGGAGTAAAGAGCCGTGTTTGTTTGTGCAGCAGCTCAGGTGTTGCACTTCCCTTATGACAAAAGGTAGGTAGATGCACGTTCGCAGACTCCACAGTGTGCAGTCCCATCCACACAGATTACACGGTTAACGGAGAGCACCGGAGGATGAAATTCCCTGAGACGGCCAACATTAAAATCAGGGATTTTCAGCGGTCCTTCGTCCCTGGGTCTCTTGAACTCTCCCTCTCCTTCTAGCACCCTGGAGTCTCCTGCTGGTTCTTCTCGCCACTAACACGTGTCTGACTTGACAGCGGTGTACAAGATGATAAGAGGCATAGATCGAGTGGACACGAGGGGATATAATTTTAAGGCGACTGGAGGAAGGTATAAGGGGGATGTCAGAGGTAAGTTTCTTACACAGAGAGTGATGTGTGCGTAGAACGCACTGCCTGCAGAGGTTGTGGGGGAAGATACATTAGGGACATATATGAGACTCTCAGACACATGGGTGATAGAGAAATGGGGATTTATGTGGGAGGGAAGGGTGAGATAGATCTTAGAGGAGGATAAAATGTCAGCACAACATTGTGGGCCGAAGGGCCTGTACTGTGCTGTAGTGTTCTATGCTCTATGATGGCCAAAGCGTTGAGCAAGAAAATGAGGGTAAATGGGATCACGGGGATGGGGAGGTTATGGAGGAGCTTAACTGCTGTCCAAACCACTGAGTTCAGAACACCGACTCGTTCCCAGCAAAACCAGGGGACATGCACAAACTGGTAGCATCCTGAGAGCATAAAGGAGTAAGACGACAACAGTCCACGCCAGTGACCTCAGGATAATCCCTTTTCCCATGGGACATTACGAAACCTATAATAAGAGCTGAGCACAAAATGCCAGAAAATGTTCTTTAAACAGCTCAGCACAGTCACTGCCCCCGGACCCACAGCCGCCGTTCTCCCGGTGCAATATTTAGTTTTCAGCTTCTGGCAACGAATGGTCTCAAATCTATCAGAAGTGAAACTGACGGTGAACCAGACAGAACAGCCGGCGACCGCGTAAAGCAGGTCGGCGTGGAGATTGCACATCGGTTTGGACCTCAGGGAACGAAAATCGTCCCGATAAACAATCGGAATCTGCCTCAGTATCAGGTCGAGGACCACGACCAGTGGATCCGCCGCTGCCATAGCCACCAGGTGGCGAGTGACACCTTTGGAGAGACCGCACTTTCCCCGGGACAGGACCACAATCGTCAGCTCGTTCACTTTGGGGAGGGAAAATAAACAGAAACCTGACGACGGGCTTGGAGCAAAGTTAGCAGATCCACAGAACGGTAAATCGAATGTAAAAACACGAAGATGTTGGAGGAACTCAGCAGGCCAGACAGCATCCGTGGAGAAAAGCAGGCGGTCAACGTTTCGGGTCAGGACCCTTCATCGTCTTTTCCATCCAGATTCCAACATATGCAGTCCTTTGTTTCTCAAATGTAAAAAAAAACTGTTCTTGGGTTCATAGTTGGAGATTATTGTACCTGGGAACGGGGTTATCTGCTGAAGATGGGGATTACAGTTTAGTGAAATCACCCATAACTGGAACATAACGGCATCACCTCGACCAACAATCAGGTGAGAAGTGGTGGTTACGGGCTAATTTGCCAGCTTACTCGTTGGTTACTGGTAAGATGTCAGATGAGTGAATAATTCATTACGTGTTCTAGTTGATAAATGTCAAAGTCCTCACTAACTCATCTTCGGGTTAAAGTAGTGGTAACACATTAACCTGGTCAATATGCCGAATCCGCTCAGGTTCCTGATCTTGGTCATTTCTCGGTGATCTGTGGGAGTGTAGCTGACCATGGCCTGTTAAACCTGGGTTAGAGTGGATTGAAGACCCAGTCTCTTTTTTCTGGTCTTTATGCAGCGACATTGTGTCAGTATGGGTGAATCAGTCCGGGTTTTATCCCTTTCCCTATTACCCAGTGAGCCAGCGTCAGTCTATCGGGGCCAGCACACGCCTTGGGTTCGTATCATTACGCAGCCGCACTCGATATTGGTGTGAATTTGGCTGGGTCCCCTGCGGAACAGTCTGATTCAGCGGCGGGAGGAGGATGGAGGCGGTGTGAAACTACCACTTCCTCACGTTTAAAATGAGATCATGAGTGATCCAATGAAATCGGTAATGTTTGCCGTGGACAGTCCTGGCGGCTGGGTACAGATGCAGCAATGAAGAGAGATTGATTACAGCAATGGTTAGCAAATGTTTACTGAATTATAAAAGTCGATGTGGTTGTGCGGGGAGTACAGTTAAAGAAAGCCGAGAAGCGAAGGACAAATAATACGAAGATAGACGCCTTTCAAGATGCTAAACCCCTCAGATAGAAATAGAACATAGAGCATAGAAAACCTACGGCACAATTCAGGGCCTTCGGCCCACAAAGCTGTGCCGAACATGTCCCTACCCTACAAATTACTAGGCTTACCCATAGCCCTCTATTTTACTCAGCTCCATGTACCTATCTAACAGTCTCTTGAAAGACCCTATCGTATAAGCCTCCACCACCGTTGCCGGCAGCCCATTCCACGCACTCACCACTCTCTTAGTAAAACATTTACCCCTGACATCTCTTCTATACTTACTGCCCAGCACCTTAAACCCATATCCTCGTGTGGCAACCATTTCAGCCCTGGGGAAAAGCCTCTGACTATCCACACGATCAATGCCTCTCATCATCTTATACACCTCTGTCAGGTCCCCTCATCCTCCGTCTCTCCAAAGAGAAAAGGCCGAGTTCCCTCAACCTGCTTTCATAAGGAATGCACCGCATTCCAGGCAGCATCCTTGTAAATCTTCTCTGCACCCTCTCTATGGCTTCCTCATCTTTCCTGTAGTGAGCTGACCAGAACTGAGCACAATACTCCAAGTGGGGTCTGACCAGGGACCTATATAGCTGCAACAATACCTCACGGCTCCTAAATTCAATTACCCGATTGATGAAGGACAATACACCAGATGCCTTTTTAACCACAGATTCAACCTGCGCAGCCGCTTTTAGCGTCGTATGGACTCGGACCCCAAGATCCCTCTTGATCCTCCACACTGCCAAGAGTTCTACTATTAATACTATATTCCGTCATCATATTTGAACTACCAAAATGAACCACTTCACACTTATCTGGGTTGAACTGCATCTGATATGTACAGAAGTTCAGCTTTTTTAACTTGAACACCTCATGAACTGTCCACCCATCAGACTTATTTACCGGGCGCCGAAACACTGCTTCTCACCTGCTTGCTGGCGATATCTGTTGGACAGAGAATTCCCGGGAACAGCGGCAAGAGCGAGGATGGGATAGTAGACGGCCTGAATAGTCAGGAGTAGATAATAAATCCGATCAGCCAACGCTCATTCGAAAAGTCTGCTACCGTCCACCTGAACAAAAGAAAACTTTTTCTCCCCAGGATCGGGGCGTCCAAAACTAGAGGACACAGATACAGTTCAGAGGGGAGAGATTTCAAAGAGACCTGAGAAATAACTTCTCTACACAGAGGACAGTCAGTACCTGGAATGGGCTGCGAGAGTAAGTGGTCGAGCCGGGTACAATTGCAAGATTTAATGGGGCGTTTGGAGAGGTACATGGAAGGGAAGGGCTTGGAGGGTTATGGGCTGAACGCGGGCAACTGGGACAAGCAAGGAGGATGTTAAGGTCGGCATGGACCAGTTGGGCCGAAGGGCCTGTTTCTGTGCTGTGTTGCCCTGTGACTCTCAAGTACACCCCGCCCACATGAGGACATCTTTCCCCATCGCTGTCACATCCAAGTTTGATGTTCCGCTGCTGTGACACCTCACTCCACTGTTCCCAGATCCCAATCGGTGACCATAACTTCTCACTTCACTATGCTCAGAAGACGAACTGTGGATTTATTGTCCACGGATTCACGGTAGCGTAGCGGTTAGGGGTTCGATTCCCGTCGCTGTAAGGAGTTTATACGTTCTCCCGTGTCTGTGTGGGTTTCCTCCGGGTGCTCAGGTTTCGTCCCACATTCCAAAGACGTACGGGTAGGTTAATTTGGGTTTAAAATGGGCGGCGCAGTCTCGTTGGGCCAGACGGGCCTGTTACCACGTTGTAAATACAATTTTTAAAAATTTAAAGATTTAGATTCCCAATTATCTTCTTCCTCTGTGGACCTGCTGCTCTCTGTTGGTGATGGAGTTGCGTCTCTCTGCCACTACGATATCTCATCAAAAGGAACACTTTCAAATCGAAGTGGGGAAACTCCCTGGTGACACAACCGGCCTCCTCATAGACCGTCGCTAATTTACTCAACAAACTTCTACGGTTAACCCCCCCCCCCCTTTGAATCCGGATGGAAGGAGCAACAGGGAAAGTGAGCCGTCCGCCGCCTTCACCACCCTGTCGACTTCTGTTGCCATTTTTAGGGAACTGTGGATTTGGGCCAAAGCGGTCAACGTTTCAGGTCAGGACGCTTTCCTCAGGACCTGAAGAAGGGTCCTGACCCGAAACGTCGGCCGCCTGCTTCCTCCACGGATGCTGCCTGGCCTGTTGAGTTCCTCCAGCATCACCGTGTTTTACAGCGATGCTCCAGAATCTGCAGTCCTCTGTTTGTCTATGGATTTGGACCTTCAGGTCTCTCTGTACACCAACATTCCTCGCTGCCTTCCCATTCACTGCATTTGTCATACCCGTAATTAACATCCCAAAATACACCCTCTCAACTTGTCGGGTTAAATTCAGACCCCACTTGGAGTACCGTGCTCAGTTCTGGTCGTCTCACTACAGGAAGGATGTGGAAGCCATAGAAAGGGTGCAGCGGAGATTTACAAGGATGCTGCCTGGATTGGGGAGCATGTCTTATGAAAGCATGTTGAGGGAACACGGCCTTTTCTCCATGGAGCGACGGAGGATGAGGGGGGACCAGATAGAGGTGTATAAGATGATGAGAGGCATTGATCGTGTGGATAGTCAGAGGCTTCTCCCCAGGGTTGAAATGGTTGCCACAAGAGGACACAGGTTTAAAGTGCTGGGGAGTAAGTATAGAAGAGATGTCAGGGGTAAGTTTTTTACTCAGAGAGTGGTGAGTGCGTGGAATGGGCTGCCGGCAACGGTGGTGGAGGCGGATACGACAGGGTCTTTTAAGCCTAGTACTTTCTAAGGTAGGGACAAGTTCGGCACAGCTTTGTGGGCCAAAGGGCCTGAATTGTGCTGTAGGTTTTCTATGTTTCTAAATTCCACTTGCCAATGCTCCGCTGGACTTTCCATCTGATCTATACCCTGCTTTAACCTGAGGCAACGTCCCTTGCTATCCACATCTCCATCAATGGCCGGAGGTGAATTGCTCCTCCCACATTCACATCCAAGTCTGCCTATGACAGACAGCAAACGTCCCAGTACCGATCCAGGCTGTGCACCACTTTGGCACGGTAGCGTAGCGGTTAGCGCGACGCTATTACAGCGCCAGCGATTGGGGCTCGATTCCCGTTGCTGTCTGTAAGGAGTTTGTACGTTCTCCCCGTGTCTGCGTGGGTTTCCTCCGGACGCTCCGGTTTCCTCCCACATTCTAAAGCCGTACGGGTAGGTTAATGTGGGGTTTAAAATGGGCGGCGCGGACTCGTTGGGCCGGAAGGACCTGTTACCACGCTGTAAATAAAATTTTAAAGAGTGTAAGAAAATATAAATTAAAAAAAACCCTTCCAGCAGTACTGTCTGCCTCCGATCACCGAGATATTTTTTTTGATCAAAATATCTAGCTCACCTTGGATACCATGTCCCAACACCGAACCCTGCGGCGCACCACTAGTCACCGGCTTCTATTCGGAGAAGCAGCCTTCAACCACTGCCCACTGCTTCCCACTTCCAGGCCAATATTGAATCCACCTAAATCGCTCTCCCTGGATTCCATGTGATGTAACCTTCCAGATCAGCCTAGCATGCGGGACCTTGTTGGAAGTCCAGATGGACAATATCGACTGCCCTACCCTCATCAATCGTTTTGGTTGCCTCTTCAAAAAAAAATGAATGGTTCGAAAGGTTTGTCAAGCGCGACTTTCCAAAGCCATGCTGACTCCTCCTAATCAGACTCTGTCTGTCCAAATGCTGGTAGATCCTGTCCCTCAGAATTCCCTCCAGGAATCAACGGATTTCCGGAGGTGGAGGATGGAGTGGGGGAGGGAGTGGCTAAGCAAGGGGGCGGAGCGGGACAGGCGTTGGGTGAGGGAGGGGGAGAGGGAGGGAGAGTGTACGGGAGAAGGAAAGGGAAGAGGGTGGTGGTAGAGGGAGGAGCAGAGGGAGGATAACGGGGATGGGGAGAGGGAGAGTTGAGGGAAGAGGAAGGGGCTGGGCAGCTGGAGAGGGGTGAAGGAGAGTAGAGAGAGGGGAGAGGGGAAGGGGTAGAGGGAGGTGATAGTGGGGAGTGTGAGGGAGAAAGGGAGGGGGAGAGGAGGGGACGATGTGCGGGAGGGAGAGGGAGGGATGTCCAGAGCGAGCGGAGAGAGTGTGGGAGGAGAAGGAGGTGCGAGAAGGAGTGGGGAGAGGGAGGGAGTGCGAAGGGGAGCGGGTGAAGGGGAGAAGGAGTGGGTAGAGGAAGTGTGGACAAGGGAGTGGGGATAGGATAGGGAGAGAGCGAGTGAGGGAGAATGCGGGAGGGAGGGCGGGGAAGAGTGAGGGGTGAGATGGAGGGTGTTGAGGCGCGGGAGAGGGAGGGGTGTGAGGGTTCCGAGGAGCAGGGAGGGGAGAGGGAGATAGGGAGCTGGAGTGTGGAGAGGCGGAGTGGGAGGGTGGAGGGGGAGGGGGAAGGGAGTGGGGATAAAGGAGGTGGGGAGAGGGAGGAAGGAGTTGTAGGGGCAGGGGGAGCAGGGTGACCGAAGAGCGGAGCGGGCGAGCGGGAGAGGCAATGGTGTGGAGGTGTGTGAAGAGAGAGACATGGACGGCGGTGAGTAAAGGAGTGGGAGAGGAAGGGAGAGGGACTGAGATAGGGGTTGTAGAGGGAGTGGGATGGGGAGAGAGAGGGGGAAAGGGTGGAGGGATAGGGAAGTGGAGAGCGAGTGGGGAGTTAGAAATGGAGAATGATGGAGAGTGAGTGGGAGGGTGTTTGACAGGGAGAGAAGGCGAGGGAGGGGAGAGGGAGGGAGAGGCTGAGAGGGAGACGGTGTGAGGGGGAGAGAGAGGGGGCAGAGAAGGGGAGGGGAGGGAGGGAGAGAAAGGGGAAAAGGAGGGAGTGGGAGAGGGAGCAGTAGAGGGAGGGGCAAAGGGGAAGGGTACAGGGAGTGGGGAGTGGGATGGGGAGAGGTGCGAGGGGGGAGAGTGTGCGGAAGTGGATGGGAGGGAATGGGTGGGGGCGTTGTGGGAAGGGGAGGGGGAGTGCGAAGGGGGAGCAGGTGACGGGGAGCGGAAGTGGGGAGAGGGAGGGTGGAGATAAAGGGGGAGGGGGGGAGAGAATGCTGTGAGGGAGGGGGAAAGTAAGGGGGTGTGAGGGAGGGATATAAAGGAAGGAGAGAAGCTGGAAAGGTAGGCAGACCGAATGTGGAGGGGAGAGGAAGGGTTGAGAGGGAGAGGGACGGGGAGAGGCAGCGGTAGAGATAGAGCGACAAATAGCGTGGGAGTTTGGGGGGAGGGGTGAGTGAAGAAGGGAGAGGGTGTGAGGAGAGGGAGGGGGTAGAGGGACGGTGAGAGGGTCGGGGAACGGGAGCAGATAGCCGTGTGAGGCCTTGGGGGAAAGGGAGGGGTTCTGAGGTAGGGGTGTGGTGGGGAGGGGGTGGGGTTGGGAGTGGGGACGGGAGGGTGGGAGTGAGGGGGAGAGGGAGGGTTGTAAAAGGTAGGGAAAGAGAGCGGGGGAGAGGGAGGGGGAGAGTGAGGGGGAGGGGAAGAGGGAGTGTGGAGTGTGGGGAAATGGGAGGAATAGGGTGAGGGGAGCATTTGGATAGTGGAGACGGAGGGGAAGAGGGAGAGGGGGTGGGAAGGGAGGGGCGAGGCGAGGTAGGTTGGGAGATGGGACAGGGAGAGGAAGGAGATATGGAGTGGGAATGGTTAGGTAAGGGGGAGAGGGAGCAGGAGAGAGGTTGGGAGGGGAAGGGGTAGAGAAAGTGGGAGTATGGGGTAGGGGAAAGGGGAGGGAGGCGGTAGAGGCAGCAGGAGAGGGAGGGGACGCGGATGAGGAGGGTGGGGAGGAGGGAGAGGCTGGGGTAGATGGAGGGGTGAGGAGGAGAGAGGGGGAGAGGGAGGGAGAGGAAGGGATAGAGCCAGGAGGTAAGAGGGAGTGGGGAAGGTAAGGGTCAGAGAGGGAAAGAGGAAGGGAGACGGCGTGAGGGGAGGGAGGACGAGAGGGACCGGGAAGTGTGTGGAAGGAGAAGGAACTGGGAGTGGGGAGAGGGAGGAAGGGAGTGGGAAAGGGGAGCGGGCGGGGGGGGGGGGAAGAGGGATTGGCAGAGAGATCCGGGGAGGGATGGTGGGGGAAAGAGAATGAGAGGGAGAAGACGGAGGCGGGGGAGAGGGAGGGCGAGTGAGAGAAGGGTTTGGACGGAGGGGGATGGAGTAGAAGAACGGGGAAGGGAGAGGGAGGTAGAGAGAGCGAATGTGGAAGGGGGATGGTGGGGGACGGAGTGGGAGAGGGAGGGGGAAGGGAGTGGGTGAGAGTGAGGTGGGAGCGGGAGGGGGAGAGAGATTTAGGTGAGTGAAGAGGGGAGCAGGAGGGCGGGAGAGTGAGTGGTGTAGAGGCTGGCGGAGAAGGGGAGTGAGGGAGTGGGTGGGAGAGGGACTGGGATGGGGAGAGTGAGGGGAAGGGTGGGGAAGACAGGGAGGGAGGGAAGGGTAAGGAGACGGAGGGCGAGAGAGGGAGAGAGGTGGAGAGGGGAAGAGGGAGAGCAGAGGGAGAAGGAAGTGGTGAGCGTGTGGGAGAGGGTGGAGGAGAGGGAGGGCGTCGAGTGAGGGAAAAGGGAGTGGGTAGTGGGATGGGGAGAGGGAGTGGGAGAGAGAGGGAAGGTGTGCAGGATGGGGTAGGAGGGAAGGGAGGGGAGAGTGTGTGGAATAGAGATGGGAGAGGTATTGGGGACAGCGAGGAATGAGTGTGAAGGGGAATGAGGGCGGAGATAAAGGGGAGGGCGGGGGAGGGAGGTGGAGGAAGGGAGAGAGGGAGAAGGTGTGAGGGAGGGGTTTAGAGGGAGGGGAGGAGGGGAGAGGGAGGGGAGAGGAAACATAGAAACATAGAAAAACTACAGCACAATTCAGGCCCTTCTGCCCACAACTGTGTCGGCAATGTCCCTACCCTAGAAATTACTAGGCTCACCCATAGCCCTCTATTTTACTCAGCTCCATGTACCTGTCTAACAGTCACTTGAAAGACCCTATCGTATCCGCCTCCACCACCGTTGCCGGCAGCCCATTGCACACACTCACCACTCTCTGAGTAAAAAAACTTACCCCTGACATCTCCTCTATATCTACTCCCCAGCACCTTAAACCCGTGTCCTCTTGTGGCCACCATTTCAGCCCTGGGGAAAAGCTTCTGACTATCTACCCTATCAATACCTCTTATCATCTCATACACCTCTGTCAGGTCCCCCCTCATCCTCCGTCGCTCCAAGGAGAAAAGGTCAAGTTCCCTCAACCTGCTTTCTTAAGGCATGCTCCGCATTCCAGGCAGCATCGTTGTTAATCTCCTCTGCACCCTCTCTATGACTTCCACATCCTTCCTGTAGTGAGGCGACCAGAACTGAGCACAATGCTCCAAGTAGGGTCTGACCAGGGACCTATATACCTGCAACAATACCTCCCGGCTCTTAAATTCAATTCCCCGATTGATGAAGGAGTTCCCCGTTCGCTGAAGGAATTCCCCGATTGACGAAGTAGTTCCCCATTCGATGAAGGAATTCCCCGATTGATGAAGGAATTCCCCGAATGATGATGGAATTCCCCGATTGATGAAGGAGTTCCCCGTTCGATGAAGGAATTCCCAGATTGATGAAGGAGTTCCCCGAGTGATGACGGAATTCCCAGATTGATGAAGGAGTTCCCCGAATGATGATGGAATTCCCAGATTGATGAAGGAGTTCCCCGTTCGATGAAGGAATTCCCAGATTGATGAATTGCCCGAATGATGATGGAATTCCCCGATTGATGAAGGAGTTCCCCGTTCGATGAAGGAATTCCCCGATTGATGAAGGAATTCCCCAATTGATGATGGAATTCCCAGATTGATGAAGTTCCCCGTTCGATGAAGGAATTCCCAGATTGATGAATTCCCCGAATGATGATGGAATTCCCCGATTGATGAAGGAATTCCCCAATTGATGATGGAATTCCCAGATTGATGAAGGAATTCCCAGATTGATGGAGTTCCCCGTTCGATGAAGGAATTCCCCGAATGATGATGGCATTCCCCGTTCGATGAAGGAATTCCCCGAATGATGATGGAATTCCCCGATTGATGAAGGAGTTCCCAGATTGATGAAGGAATTCCCAGATTGATGGAGTTCCCCGTTCAATGAAGGAATTCCCCGAATGATGATGGAATGCATTTGAGGTGAGAAGGGGACTATGTTATGGAGATGTGTGGGGCAAGAGAGAGGGGTGGGGGCGGAAGCAGATACGAAAGGTGCATTTAAGAGGCTGTTAGATAGAGACATGGATATACAGGGTAACGGGAGGATACGCATCAGGTGCAGGCAGAATAGATTTGGACATCGTGGTTTGAAGGGCCTCTTCCTGCGCTGTTCTCTGAGCTTCATCTTAACAACGAGAGCGCACTCTCATGGACTAGTCACCAATGAATGTTCAAACACATGTGCTGGGACAAAGTAATTCGCACGGATGATATAACAGGTTCTGAGGACAGACACACACGAGGTTTGTCTTGTGGGGGCTGAATCTCCGTGTACCTAAAGATCCCAACTATTGAGAGACAGCAGATATGGCTATATCTATGTCAGATAAGCTGATTGACAAAATCAGTCTGGTCCAAGTTTCAAGTTTATTGTTGTTATAGAAAAAATATACAGATTGTAAGTGCCACAGGACATGAAACATTGCAGCACAGGAACGGGCCTTTCGGGCCACGACGTTGTGCTGGGCTCATTAAGCTAAGGACATCTAATGCCTTCTCTCGCACGTAGTCCACATCTCTCCATTCTCAGCATATTCATGGGCCCATCTAACAGACTCCTAAACATCTCTATCACTTCTGCTTCCCCCACTGCGCCTGGCAACCCCACTGCACGGACCCTCAACCCTCTCTGTAAAACAAGAACGCCTCGCACATTTCCTTTGGACTCTCCCGGCTCTAAACGAATGCAACGCCTTCTCAGATTTGACATTTCTACCGCGGGGAAAAGAGACCGGCTGTCTATATCTATCCCTCACACAACAGATGCAGCGTGACTCCATCATGACTTCCTGAATCTTATACTCGACGCCACCAGCAATGAAGGCAAGCGTGCCATATTCATTCTTTGCCACCCGATAGATTTAAGTTGCCACTTTGGGCTTGCACCCCCTCTCTACGTCAGTGTGCCTGAGGGTCCTACCACTCTTTCCCCTTACATTTGACCTCCCGAACTGCAACACCTCACACTCGCCTGGATTTTGACTGTTACTTGATATTTCTACCCTAGGGGTAAGATTCTGTCTGCCCTACCTACACCTTTCGTAATTTTAGAAACTTCTCTCAGGTCTCCCCTCAGCCTCCGACGCTCCGGGGGAAACAAACCAGTCTGTCTAACATTTCCTTGCAGCTGACACTCTCTCAGCTCAGTGCAACCATTTTCAGCTGAAAATATTAAAGTAATCGATGTCGTTGCAGACATTGGAAATTGTGTTGACTCTCAAGCTGTTGCCTTTGTTCGTAAGGGCATAAATATTTCATGCACCTTGAGATCAGCAAGTCTCTACTGAGATCTCAAGTATCCGTGCTTGTCCAGGTAAATAAAGCTCTTTTATAGCTACCGGTTTCAGTTTCTGTGTGACTGTTTGTCAGTCACCACAGTGTTCGTTGGGATGGTTGGGAGTGAATGGCAAGGGATGGGGTCCATTAGGTGGTGCGGGCGGTGGGGGTGAATGGGAAGGGGCGGGGGTCTCATTGGGACAGCGGCAGTGAATGGGAAGGGGCGGGGGTCCCATTGGAGTGTGGACAACGAGTGAATGGGAAGGGGTGGGGTCCAATGGGAGTGCAGACGGTGAGAAATAATGGAAAGAACTGGGGCCCATTGGAAGTGTGGAGAGTGGGAATGAATGGCAAGGAGTGGTGGTCCCATTGGGAGTGCAGACGGTAGGAATGAATGGGAAGAGCTGGGTTCCACTGGATTGTGGAGAGTGGGGATGAACTGGAAGGGGTGGGGGTCGATCGGGAGAGTAGGATTGAACGGTAAGTGTTCTGCTCTGAAGGTGTTCAAACGGGGATTTGGTCAGCCCCCCTCCTACAAGCACTCCTCCCCCTTCCTCTCCCACACCTCACCGTTCCCCTCCCTCTCCCGCCTCTCCACAAGCTCCCCCTCCGCAGGGGGCGACCCGGGATCTGAAGCCCTGGTGCCGCGCCTCTTCTTCTTCCTGGAGGTCAGCAGGAGCGTCCAGCGCCCCCGGCTCGCGCCGACGGAACCATCTGGTGGGATGACCCTGGCCCGGAATGTGGCGCGGAAGCCCTCGGTGCTGAAGTAGTAGACGAGGGGGTCCAGGCAGCAGTTGGAGCTGGACAGGAGCATGGCGATCTGGAGGGCGAAGCGGAGCTGGACCCTCACCGACTCGTCGGACTGGGAGTTCTCGACCCTCAGGCCGGCGTAGCTCGCCAGGAGCAGGTTGTAGGGCAGGAAGCAGAGGATGAAGATCCCGGCGTTGGCCAGCAGGAGGAGGCGGACTTTCTTCCGCCGTCTGTCCGCCTCTCCTTCTGCCGCTCTGCTCCCGCCGTGCCCCAGCACCCGCAATATGCGCACGGAGCAGTAGAGGACGGTGGATAGAGGCAGCAGGAAACCCAGCACTTCGGCCAACACAACGAGCGGCAGCAGCTCCGTCTTCCAGTCGCGGTTGGAGAAGCTCTCAAAGCAGCGCACCTCCACGCTCGCATTGATGCCTTCGCAGCTGCTGGTGTCGTGGGCGAGTGCCATGGGGATGGATCCCAGCAGGATGAGCGCCCAGACCACCCCGCACACCCGCCAGGCCACCTGGCGCCGGCGAAAGGGGCGGGAGCGCAGCGGGTGGACCAGCGCCAGGTAGCGGTCGACGTTGACGGCCGCCAGAAACAGGCAGCTGCCGTACATGTTAAGCTGGAAGAGGGAGCCTGCCACCTGGCACAGCACGTTGCCCAGCGGCCAGAGGTCCGTGGCGAAGTAGAAGATCCTCAGGGGCAAGGTCAGGGTGAAGAGGAGGTCGCAGACGGCCAGGTTGGCCAGGTACACCGTCACCACCGTCCGCAGCCGCAGCAGGCGGACGAAGACCCAGATGGCCACAGCGTTGAGCGGGAAGCCGACGCTCAGCACCAGCCCATGCCAGGCCAGCTGGAGGCGGTGGATCTCATCATGATCCCTGCAGCTGGGCAGACTCGACTCATTTACAGCGGGGCATTCGGGCGGTCTGGAAAAGGATCCCGGGTCGGCCTGCATCTGGGGGAAGAGGTGGTATTATGATTGGCTTATTATTGTCATTTGCACCGAGGTACAGTGAAATAAGTGTCTTGCATACCCATCGTACAGGTCAATTCATTACACAGTGCAGATACACTGAGGTAGTACAGGGTGCATTGAGGTAGTGCAGGGTGCATTGAGGTAGTACAAACTGCATTGAGGTAGTACAGAGCGCATAGAGGTAGTACAAACTGCATTGAGGTAGTGCAGGGTGCATTGAGGTAGTACAGGGTAAAAACAATAACAGAACACAGTATAAAGTGTAACAGCCACAGAGAAGTGCATTGCAGGTGGACAATAAGATGCAAGGTCACAACAAGGTAGGTTGTGAGGTCAAGAGTCCATCTCATCTCACAGTGGAAGAGAAGCTGTCCTTGAGCCTGGTGGTGTGTGCTCTCGTGTGGCATGGTAGGTAGCAGTTAGCTAACGCTATTACAGCGCCAACAACCCGGGTTCAATTCCCGCCGCTGTCTGTAAGGAGTTTGTACGTTCTCCCCGTGTGTCTGCGTGAGTTTCCTCCGGGTGCTCCAGTTTCCTCCCACATTCCAAAGACGTACAGGTCAGGAGCTGTGGGCATGCTATGTTGGCGCCTGAAGAGTGGAGACACTTGCTGGCTGCCCCCAGTACATTCCCAGTAATGCAAAAATGATGCATTTGAAAGTGTCTTTTGATGTATGTGTGAGAAATAAAAGAATAAATAAATTTTCTTATCTTCTGCCTGATGGGAGAGGAGAGAAGAGTGCGTAACCCTGGTGGGTGGGGTCTTTGATTATGCTGGCTGCTTCACCAAGGCAGCGAGAGGTAGAGACAGAGTTTATGGAGGGGAGGTTTACTTTAGTGACATGCTGGGCTGTGTCCACAACTCTCTGCAGTTTCTTGTGGCCCTTGGCAGAGCAGTTGCCATACCACGCTATCATGCATCCAGATTGGATGCTTTCTATAGTGCATCAATAAAAATTGGTGAGAGTCAAACGGGACATGCTGAATTTCTATAGCCTCCTGAGGAAGCAGAGGCACTGGTGAGCTTTCTTGGCTGTGGCATCTAAGTGGTTGGACCAGGACAGGCCATCGGTGATGTTCACTCCTAGGAACTTGAAGCTCTCAACCTTCTTGACCTCAGCACCATTGACGTCGACAGGTGCATGTAAGTGGAATTGGTATAGGTTGGGTGTTTGGCTGGCGATTGTCCATTCCCAGTGGACCCCCTGCCCCATTCCCAATGACCCCTCCCATTCCCAATCCCAATGACAGCCCCATTCCCAAATCCATCCCATTCCCAATTAAACATGCCCCATTCCAAATGGCCCGACTCCACTGCCAATTTTGAATGACCGCTGCCCTCTTCCCAGTGAGCCCTGCCCCATCCTCAATGACCCAACCCATTCCCATCGACATCCCACTATGAATGACCCCATCCCATTCCCAATGACCCGTCCCATAATCGACTTTTGACCCATATGCGACTCCTCCGCTTTCCCCATTTGTGATGTCAATAAATAACCTGGATGAGTATGTTGATGGGTGGGTTAGTAAGTTAGCAAACAGGAGTTGTGAATAGTGTAGAAGACTGGTGATGTACTGTAGCTCAGTTGCAGATGTGGGCAGAGAAATGGCAGATGGAGTTTAACCTGGATACACGTGAGGTGTTGCACCTTGGTTGGATGGATGTCAAGAGGCAGTACGCTCCAAAGGGCAAGACCCTTCATGGTATTGAAGAGCAGAGAGACCTTGGGGTGGAAGTCCATGGCTCATTGGAAGTGGCTACATAGGTTGACAGGGTGGTTAAGAAGGCTTATGGAATGCTTGCTCTCATTAGTTGAAGTATTGAATATAAGATTCAAGAAGTTTTGATCGAACTCTGGTTAGGCTGCATTTAGAATATTGCATGCAATTCTGGTCACTTCACCATAGGAAGGATGTCGAGGCTTTAGAGATGGTGCAGAGGAGGTTTACTAGGATACTGTCTGGATTAGAACACACGTGCTATCAGGAGAGGCTGGGTAAACTTCAGCTCTTTTCTCTGGAGTGGCAGAGGCTGAGGGGTGATCTGTTGGAAGTGTATAAAATTATAAGGGGCATAGATAAGGTGGACAAACAATTTCTTTTTCCTGTTATTGAGTGAACCAACACCAGAGGGCATGCATTTAATCACAGAATCATAGAACAGTACAGCACAGAACAGGCCCTTCAGCCCACAATGTTGTGCCGACCTTCAAACCTTGCCTAAGACTATCTAACCCCTTCCTACCACATATCCCCCTATTTTAAATTCCTCCATATGCTTATCTAAGGTGGGGGGGGGGGGGGGGCAGGTTCAGAAGAGATGTGATGGGTAGGTTTTTTTAATCAGAGAGTGGTGGATGCCTGGAATGCGTTGCCTGATCGGGTGATAGAGGCAAATTCACTGGGGGCTTTTAAGAGGTACTTGGATGGGCACCTGGATGAGGGGAAAATGGAGGGATATGGGCCTTCTGTAGGTAGGACCGATTAGCTCTGTCGGCACAACATTGTGGGCTGAAGGGCCTGTTCTGTGCTGTACTGTTGTATGTTTTATTCCCATTGACTCTACCATTCCCAGTGACCCCTGGCTTATTCCAACCACTGCCCTGTCCTGAATGATGCCTGCCAATGACCCCTGTCCCATTCCCAAATAACCCTTCCCTCATTCCCAATGATCCCTGCCTTGATCAGAACACCAGGGTGGAGCAACCAGGAGAGGTTTCTGGTGATGTGGATGCCCAGGGACTTGAACCTCTCGCCCATCTCTGAAACAGCTCCATTGGCAAGGACCACATTGTGCTCCCATCGATGAGCCAGAGTACAGGACGGAGACAAGGAGGTGAGTGGCATGGTGTCGTGGCAAGAACCCCTCCCTCAATGTCAGCTGGTAATTGACTTCAGGAAGTGGGCTGGAGCACATGTCCCTGCTACCAATGGTGTTGAGGTGGAGATGGCTGAGAGCTTCAACTGTAAACATCACCAACAATTTGTCCTGGTCCAACCACATGACCAAAGCAGCACACTAGCACTCCACTTCCTCAGCACGGTGAGGAAATACAAAATTTCCCCAATGACCCTAGCCAATTCTTTCACAGATGCTCCATAGAAAGCATTGTCCAGATGCAATCAGGCTTTGTTCTGGCAACGGCTCTGCCCAGGGCCACAAGAAACCACAGAGAATTCTGGACACAGACCAGTACATCATGAAAACCATCATCTCTCCACTAGTCCCATCTACTTTTCTGCTGCCTTGGGGAAGCAATCAACACAATCTGGCATCTCTCGCACCCTGGTCATTCTCTCTTCTCCCCTCCCCCATTGGACAGAAGATACAAAAGCTTGAGAGCACGTTCCACCAGGTTCCAGGATGCCTCACTGCTTCCAGATTCTTCTACGGACTTCATCTGCTAAAAGAGGAACTCATCTCCCAAGCAAACTCACCATAGCCCTCACACACTATTTTTTGACCTGCACTTGAACTGTAACATGACATTCCACATACTGTGTTCCATTTTACTACTTTGGATGAACTTGTGTATGGCATAATCTGTCTGGATGGCATACAAGACAAAAGCTTTCTGCTGTATCTTGGTGCACTTGACAACAGTAAATACCAGGAACTAGGGCAATTCAGCAATAAAATACATAGGGTGCAGGACAGGTCTGTCCCGATGAGAAGGAAGGACATGAATGGCAAAACAAGGGAACCTTGGATGTCCAGAGAAGTAATGAACTTAGTCAAGAAGGAAAGGACAAGTATGTAGAGGTTCAGAAGATAGAGCACGTGAAGGCTATAAAGAAGCCAGAAATGAACTCACGAAAGGAATTAGGAAAGCCAGAAGGGGCCATGAAAAGTCCTTAGCAAGTAGAATCCAAAGGCATTTTATACCTACGTACGGAATAAGAGAATAACGAGGGAAAGGGTAGGACCACTGAATGATAAAGAAGGGAATCTATGTTTGGATGCAGAGGATGTGGGTGAGGTTCTGAATGAGTATTTATCTTCCATATTTACCCAGGAAAGGGACAAGTAGGACTCAGAAATTGGAACTCGAGGGTGGAAACATGGTAGGGCATTTAGAGGTCAAGGAGGAAGTAGTGTTAGGTCTCCTAAACAGCACTAAGGTGGATAAGACCCCGGGGCCCAAAGGGATATACCCCAGTTTTTTCAGGGAGGTGAGAGAGGAAGTTGCTGGGACCTTGAACAGAATCTTTGTGTCCTCTTTGACCACAGGTGAGGTGTTGTTCCTCTATTTAAGAAAGGAACAGGGGAAAATCTGGGGAACTATAGACCGATGAGTCTCACATCAGTTGTAGGGAAATTGCTGTAGAAAATTCTTCGAGGTAGGATATAGGAGCATCTGGAATCCAATGGCTTGATTAGGGAAACCACACATAGCTTTGTGCAGGGCGAGTCATATCTTAGTAACTTGGCTGAGTTTTTTTACAAGGTGACAAGAGAGATTGACGAAGGTAGAGCTATGGAGGTCATCTATATGGACTTCAGTAAGGCATTTGACAAGGTCCCACATAATAGGTTAATCAAGAAAGTTCGGATGCACAGGGTCAGTGGAGAATTGGCTGTGTAGCTCAAGAACTGGCTTGCCCATAGAAGACAGAGGGTGGTGGTTGAAGGGATTTATTCAGGCTGGAGGCCTGTGAGTAGTGGTGTTCCACAGGGATCTGTGCTGGGACTTCTGCTGTATTTGATGTACACAAATGACCTGGATGAATACGTTGGTGGGTGGGTTAGTAAGTTTGCCAATGATACCAAGATTGCTGGAGCTGTGAATAGTGTAGAAGACCAGCGATGGACACAGTGTGATATCGATCAGCTGCAGATGTGGGCAGAGAAATGGCAGATGGGGTTTAATCTGGATAAATGTGAGGTGTTGTGAGGACTAATGTCAAGAGGCAGTACACTCTTAATGACAAGACCCTTAACAGTGTTGAAGAGCAGAGAGACCAGGGGGTGCAAGCCCATGGTTCATTGAAAGATACGATGGTTCAGAAGGCTTATGGAATGCTTGCTTTCACTGATAAGGTATTGAGAAGCAGAGTCAAGTTATGATCCATCTCTATAGAACTCTGGGTAGGCTGCATTTAGAGTATTGTATGCAATTCTGGTCACTTCACTACAGGAAGAGTGTTTAGAGAGGGTGAAGAGGAGGTTTACCAGGATGCTGCCTAGATTAGAGGGCATGTGCTATCAGGAGAGGCCGGACAAACTTGGGCTCTTTTCTCTGGAGTGGCGGAGGCTGAGGGGTGATCTGTTGGAAGTGTATAAAATTATGAGCGGCATAGATCAGGCCGACAAGCAATATCTTTTTCCCATTACTGAGAAATCCAATACCAGAGGGCATGCATTTAAGGTGAGAGGGTGGTAGGTTCAGAAGAGATGTGAGGGGTAAGGTTTTTTACTCAGAGAGTGGTGGATGCCTGGAATGCATTTCCTGATAGGGTGCTGGATGCAAATTCATTGGGGGCTTTTGAGAGGGGCTTGGATGGCAAACAAATGAGAGGGATATGATCATTCTGCAGGTAGGAGGGATTAGCTACGTCAGCACAACATTGTGGGCTGAAGGGCCTGTTCTGTGCTGTACTGTTCTACGTAGACAAGGTGTTAAAGAAGGCAGATAACATGCTTGCCTTCATCAGACAGGGCACTGAGTAAAAATGTCAGGAATCCATATTGCACCTCTATAAAACTTTGGTGAGGACAAACTTGAAGTATTGCATGTAATTCCAATTGCCCAAATTCTGGTAAAGATGGGAAGGCTTCAGAGAGGGTTCACAGAAGATATTCCCCAGGATACTGCAGGGATTGCAGGGTACGAGCTGTAAAGGACGGATTGGAAAAACTTGGGTTGTTTTCTCTGGAGCATTGGAGGCTGAGGGGAGACCTGATGGAACCTTCTTACATTATGAGAGGCATCGATAGGGCAGTCAGGGTAGAAACGTCAAGGACTCACAGTAGTGTAGTGGTTAGCGTAACACTATTACAGAGCCAGCAACCCAGATCCAATCCCCGCTGCTGTCTGTCAGGAGTTTGTACATTCTTCCCATGTGTCTGCGTGGGTTTCCTCCAGCTGCTCCTGTGGCCTGTGGGTTAGGGAGCTGTGGGGAATACTATGTTGGTGCTGGAAAAGTGGCAACACTTGTGGGCTGCCCCCCAGCACATTCTCAGTAAAGCAAAAAGATGCATTTCGCTGTGTGTGTCGATGTACATGTGACTAACAAATAAATATCTTATCTGACTAGAGGTCCTGCATTTAAAGTGAGAGGGGGAAAGTTTAAAGATGTGCAGGGCAAGGTTTTTTTCTTACACAGAGATTGGCGGTTGCCTGTATTGGCTGCCAGGGGTTGGGGTGCAAGAAGATATGATAGTGGGGTTTGAGAGGCTTGCAATCAATACAGGAGCCCGAGGGCGCACACCTCCAGGTTCAAGGACAGCTTCTATCCCAGGGTGATAAGGATATTGAACATTTCCCATATAAGATTAGATGGATTCCTGACCTCACACTCTACCTTGTTTGACCTTGCACCTTATTATCTGCCTGCAATGCACTCTCTCTGTAGCTGTTACACTTTACTCTGTATTCTGTTATTGCTTTTACCCTGTGCTACCTCAATGCACTGTATACTGCCTCAATGCACCCTGTACTGCCTCAGTGCACTCTGCTACTTCAATGCACCCTGTACCACCTCAGTGTTACTGCACTGTGCAATGAATTGATCTGTATGAACGGTATGCAAGACAAGTTTTCCCACTGTACCTCGGTACAAGTGACAATAGTAAACCAATATCACTACAATCAAGGCAACAACCTCTTCTATGCTCTCTCCAAAGCCTCCACATCCTTGCTGTAATGGGGCAACTAGAACTGCAAATAATTGTCCAAATGTGACATGAGCAATGTTTTATACAGCTGCAACATTTCTCTGATACTCAACACCTGGATCAATGAAAGAAAGCATGCTGTACACCTTCCTTCCCACCCTATCTGCTCGTGTGACCACTTTCAGTGAGCTATGGATAAACACACCAAGATCCCTCTGTACATCAATGGCCATTTACTGCAGACTTCCTCCTTACATTTGACTTCCGATTGTGCAACACCTTGTACAAGGCAATACCTTGTACAAGACAGTATTGAGGCCAACTTTGGAGAGTTGTGTGCAGTTCTGATCACCTGCCTGCAGGAAAGATATCAATGAGCTTGGAAGAGTGCAGAGAAATTTTACGAGGATGCCGAGCATCTGAGCTACTATGGAAAGTTTGAATAGGTTAGGACTTTAATCCCTGGAGCGCAGGAGAATGAGGGGAGATCTTATAGAGGTATACAAAATTATGAGGGGTACGGATAGGGTGAATGCATGCAGGCTTTTACACCTCAGGTTGGGTGAGACCAGAACTAGAGGACATAGGTTTAGGGTGAGAGATTTAAGGGGAACCTGAGGGGGAAGTTCTTCACTCGGAGGGTGGTGCAAGTGTAGAACAAGCTGCCAGCAGAAGTGGTGGATGCCGGTTCAATTGTAACATTTTTAGAGAGCTTTGGATAGGTGCATGGATGGGAGGGGTTTGGAGGGAGATGGTCCGGGTGCAGGTGGATGGGACTAGGCAGATCAGCTTGCCATGGACTAGATGGGCTCAATGGCCTGTTTCTGTGCTGTAGTACTCTGTGACTGTGTGACCCCACATTTGTCCAGATTGACGTCCATCTGCCAATTCTTTGCCCATATTTCTGACCAATCTATAACCTGCTGTATCCCTGAACAACCTTCCTCACGATTCACAGCTCTGCAAACTTGCACAAGAACTGTCTGCAAATGACAATCCGCAAAGTGCACATTGTCATTTATTAAACATCACAGGCAACAGAGGTCCCAGCACTGATCCCCGTGAAACACCACTGAGCACTGTCCTCCAGTCAGAATTACACCCCGAAACCACCGCTCTCTGTCTTCCATGGTGGAACCAGTTTTGTATCCAATCCAGTGGAATCCAACCAGGGAAGAGCTAAATTTAAATTCATCCCCCCTCTGCCCCTCTGTACCCCTTTTCTCTCCTGCTCTCTTTCAACCCCATCTCCCCTACTATATCCTGCTCTTCATCCCTCCCTTCACCTTCTCTCCACATCTCTCCCACCCTCCCTCCCTCTCTCTCCCCTTCATCCCTCTCTCTCCCTCTCTGGGGAGCAAGAAAGGGGGAGAGAGATGCAGAGGGGGGACTGGGGAGAGAGAGAGAAGGAATAGGAGAAAGAAGGATTATGAATTGGAATTGGTTTACTGTAATCACGTGTGAAAAAAGATTGTATTGCGTGCCAACAAGACAGATCATTCCATGGATAAGGACATCGAGAGAGGGGGCAGAGGAAGGTGAGGGGGGCAGAAGAGAGAGGGGAGAAGGGAGAGAGAGGGGAGAAGGGAGAGAGAGGGTGAGAGAGCAAGGGGGTAGAGAGAAGTCGAAGAAAGGGGACAAGTGTGGGGGAGAGGGCGAGGGAGGGATGAGGAAGAGAGAGAGGAGTGAGGGCGAGAGAGAAGAGGAAGAGGTGAGGGGAGGGAAGAGAGAAGGGAGAGAGGGCGAGAGAGCAAGAAGGGTAGAGAGAGGTTTGAGTAAGGGGGCAGAGGGGGAAGGGGTGGGGGAGAGAGGGGAGAAGAGTTGGCGGGAAAGATGGAAAGTGAGGGAGATGGGTTAAAGGAGGAAGAGAGGGGGTGAGAGATTGAGAGAGAGGGAGGACAGGGTTGGAGAGGGGCAGAGAGGTGGAAAGAGGAGGAGAGAGAGAGGAGAGGCAGAGAGAGAGGGTTAGATGGAAAGAGTTGTGGGAGGGAGAGAGAGGGTGAGTGAGGGAAGGGACAGAGAGGGGAGAGAAAGGGGAAGGGACAAGAGATGGAGAGAGAGAGAGCAGGAGTGAGTGAGTGAGTAGGGAAAGAGGGAGAGAGGCAGGGAGAGTGGGGAGGAGAGAGGAGTGAAAGGGGGAAATGGGGAGGAGGAGAGGACAGGGCAGAGAGAGAGGTGGAGGGGGAATGTGGAGGCAAAGAGGGAGAAAGGTAGAGAGAGAGGCAGGGGAGAGAGGAGAAAAAGAAGGGAAAGAGGAGAAAAAGGGGAGAGAAATGTGAGAGAGAGGGGAGGAGAAAGGATGGGGAGAGAGTGAGTGGAATGCAGGGACAAAGAGAGAGGACAGAGCATGAGGCATAGAGAGAGGGAGGAGAGTGGTGGGGTAGAGAGAGGGGTAATTCAGAGACAGCAGAGAGTGATAAAGGACATAGAGAGTGGGTAGACAAAGTGGGGGAGAGAGGGGGAGAGTAAGGTAGTGGAGAGAGGGGAGAGGGCGAAAGAAAGGAGAAGAGAAAGAGAAGCAAGAGGGCCCAGCGAGACATGAAAGAAGGAGGAAAGAGAGAGAGATGAGGCAGAGAGGGGGAGACAGGAGGGGAGAGAGGGGAGGAGAGTTAGAGAGATGAGAGAGAGGGATTGGGGTGAGGGGCAGAGGTCAAGAGGAGGAGAGAGACAGCACAGAATGGGGAAGGGGAGGAGAGATAGACTAGAGAGGAGAGACTACAGGAGAGAGAGGGGAATGGAGAGAAAGATGAGGGGGCAGGAAAGAAATGGGGAGAGACAGGGAGGAGAGAAAGATGAGGGGGAAGAGGGGAGAGAGATGGAGGGGAGGAGACAATGGAGAGAGGGGAAGGAGACACAGGAGAGTGAGATAAGGGGAAGAGGGAAAGGAGAGGGCGAGGTGAGGGGAAAGAGAGAGCCAAAGGCAAGAGGGGAAGGAGGGAGCAAGGCGAGGGTAAGGAGGGAGTGAGGCGAGGGTAAGGAGGGAGTGAGGCGAGGGGAAGAGGGGAAGGAGGGAGTGAGGCGAGGGGAAGGAGGGAGCGAGGCGAGGGGAAGGGGAGGAGAGAGAGAGACATGGAGATAAGTGGAGGGGAGAGACGAGGGGCAGAGAGGGAGGAGAGATAGACAGGGAGGGAGAGAGGGGGAGGAGAGAGAGATGAGGGGGAGATGCAGAGGACAGAGTCAAGGGGGAGAAGAGGGGAGAGATGAGGGGGAAGAGGGGAAGGAAATAGATGAGAGAGGGGAGGAGAGAAAGAGATGAGGAGGCGGTGGACAGAGGGGGCAGAGAGTAGGATTTGTGGAGGGAGGGGGAGGGAGAGGGGAAAGGGGAGGGAGGGGGTTGAGTGTGTGGGTGGGTGAAAAGAGGGGGAGAGAGAGGTTGGGGGTGGAAGGGAGTTAATGGCAGAGGAGGGTGGGGGAAAGAGGGGTGTGGGGAAGGAGGGGTGGGGGAAGGAGGAGAGAGTGCAGGGAAGAGGGAGGTAGAGGGCAGCGAGTGTGGGTGTGTGAAGGGGGATGCAGAGGGGGTGACGTAGAGGGGGGACGCAGGGGGGGTTCAGAGAGATGTGTAGAGGAGCGATGCAGAGAAGTGTGTGGAGGGGGGACGCAGGGGGTGGATGCAGGGGGGGTTCAGAGAGATGTGTAGGGGAGGCAGAGTGGTGTGTGGAGGCAGAGGCAGAGGGTGGGAGGCAGAGAGGTGTGTAGAGGGGAGGCAGAGTGGTGTGTAGAGGGGAGGCAGAGAGATGTGTAGAGGGGAGGCAGAGGGTTGGAGGCAGAGTGGTGTGTGGAGGCGGAGGCAGAGGGGGAGGCAGAGTGGTGTGTAGAGGGGAGGCAGAGGGTGGGAAGCAGAGAGGTGTGTGGAGGTGGAGGCAAGGAGTTTGTTGATGGGGAATGTGGAGGGTGGATGCAGAGAATTCTGTAGAGGGGATGCAGAGAGGTGCGTAGAGGGGGATGGGAATAGGAGTGAAGTGGAGGAGGAGTGAAAGGGGGCGGGGCGAGGGGGTGAGGGGGTCGAGGGAGTTGGTCGAGGGGGTTGGTCGAGGGGGGACAGGGGGATGAGGGGGATGTGACAGAGTGTGTTTCGAGTGGAGGATGTGGGGGCATGTGTGCAGTGGAGTGTAGAGTGCGGCAGGAGAGTGCGGCAGGAGAGTGCGTGTAGTGGCTGCTGTGTGCAGCGGGGTAGGTGGCCGTGTATAGGGTGTAGGGAGGGGGGTTTAGTGAGGGGGTGAGAGAGCGTCGAGGGGTGTGGGCTGTGTGGAGAGGGAGAGGAGCATGGGGGATAGTTTGGGGTGTGGCAGAGGAGAATGGATTGTTGGGATGCGGGTAGAAGGGTTGGAGGAGAGTAAGTGGGAGAGTGGGGGCTGAAGAGGGGTTGAGAGGGAGACAGATGGGAAGAGACAGGGGAGGGGATAGAGCAGGTTGGAGGGGAGAGCGAGCGGTTGAGGGAAAGTTGGTGATGGGCGGAGGGTATGTGGGGGTATTGAGGAAAGATGTTGAGGGGGAGTGGGGAGAGGCGTGAAGAGAGGGGAGGGGTTGAGAAGGGGAGGGGGAAAGAGGGTGGGTATAGAGGTGGTAGAGAGTGGAGCTGGTAGGAGGGAGAGAGGCAGGTGAGGGGGACAGGGGCTGAGGCAGAAGTGGGGAGAGAGCGGAGGGTGCAGACAGAGGGTGGAGAGTAGGGTGGACACAGGGGGAGAGACTAGAGGTAGAGATGGGGATGGGAGAGAGGAGTGGGGAATTGTTGACAGTGGAGGGAGACAGGGGGTGTGAGAGAGGGTGAGAGGGAGAGGGGGTGTGAGACAGAGGGTGGGGAGAGAAGAGGTTGAGGGGAGGAGGGAGAGGGGTTGAGTGTTGTCCGAGCGGACAGGAAGGGGATAGGAGGGGAGTGATAGAGGGGGACCAGTGGGTGAGAGACATGGGGTAAGGTGAGAGGGTGAGGGGGTGAGAGGGGGGAAGGAGTGAGCATGGTGTTGGGGAGTAGAGTGTGGGGGAAGTGGGGACTGCTTGAAAGGGTGGGCAGTGGGATGGAGAGGAGGAAGGGCTGGAAAAGGGGGAAGATTTTGTAGGGGAGGGGCATGTGGTTGAGGGGCAGTGTGGGGGTGATTGAGGGGCAGGGGAGAGTGATTGGGCAAGGCTAAGATGGGAGAGAAGGGGAGACATAAGGGGGATGAGAAGGGGAGAAAGTGGAGAGGGGTTGTGGAGGGGGAGGGGATGTGGAGGGGGAGGAGGGGATATGGAGGGGGAGGAGGGGGAGGAGGGGAGGAGGGGAGGAGATGTGGAGGGGAGGAGGGGAGGAGATGTGGAGGGGAGGAGATGGGGAGGGGTGGGGGATGAGGGAGGAGGGAATGTGGAGGGGAGGAGGGGGAGGAGATGTGGAGGGGGAGGAGGGGAGGGGAGGAGGGGATCTGGAGACAGAGGGGGAGAGGGAGGAGGGAATGTGGAGGAGAGGGGAGGAGGGGGATGTGGAAGGGCAGGGGAGACAAAGGGGAGGAGGGGATGTGGAGGGGAGGGTGAGATGAGGGGAAGGGGAGATGAGGGAGGGAGGGGATGTGGCAGTGGGATGGAGAGGGGAGAGGGAGGAGGGGGAGGGGAGGAGTGGATGTGGAGGATGAGTGGGAGGGGAGGGGGGATGTGGAAGGAGGATGTGGAGGAGAGGGAGGAGGGGATGTGGAGGAGATGATGTGGAGCAGGAGTGGGAGGAGGGGAGAGGGAGGGGATATGGAGGTGGAGGAGGGCACAGGGAGGGGGAGGAGGGCACGTGGAGGGGAGGGGGAGGAGGGGATGTAGAGGGGATGTGGAGGGAGAGGGATGTAGGGATGTGGAGGGGAGGAGGGGATGTAGAGAGGATGTAGAGGGGGAGGAGGGGATGAGGGGATGTGGAGTGGAGGAGGGGATGTGGAGGGGATGTGGAGGGCGAGGAGGGGATGTAGAGGGGAGGAGGGGATGTGGAGGGGAGGAGGGGATATGGAGAGGTTATGGAGGGGATGTGGAGGGGAGGAGGGGATGTAGAGGGGAGGAGGGGATGTGGAGGGGAGGAGGGGAAATGTGGTGGAGGGGATGTGGAGGGGTAGGAGGGGATGTGGAGGGGAGGAGGGGAAATGTGGTGGAGGGGATGTGGAGGGGTAGGAGGGGATGTGGAGGGGAGGAGGGGATGTAGAGGGGGAGTGTGAGATGAAGGGGAGGGGGAGATGAGGGGGATGGGGAGATTGGGGGGGATGGGGAGATGAGGGTGAGATGATGGGGAAGATGAGGAGGGAGGGGTTGGGGAGGGAGAGATGAGGGGAGAGGGATGTGGCAGTGGGATGGGGAGGGGAGGAGGGGATGCAGAGGGGGAGAAGGGGATGTGGAGGGGGAAGGGGAGTGGGGAGAGGGGGAAGGGTGAGAAGGGTGAGGGTGAGGGGGGAGTGGGGGAGAGTGGGAGTGGAGGAGTGGAGGTTGGGGAGGGGGAGGGGAGTGGTGGTGGGGAGAGGGGGAGGGGAGGTGGAGGAGAGGGGGAGGGGGGAATGGACGAGGGGAGATCGGGCAGCTGGAGGTGGGGGAGTGTGTGAGGGGGAGGGGGAGTGGGATGGAGGGTGAGGGTGAGGGGGGAGTGGGGGAGAGTGGGAGTGGAGGAGTGGAGGTTGGGGAGGGGGAGGGGAGTGGTGGTGGGGAGAGGGGGAGGGGAGGTGGAGGAGAGGGGGAGGGGGGAATGGACGAGGGGAGATCGGGCAGCTGGAGGTGGGGGAGTGTGTGAGGGGGAGGGGGAGTGGGATGGAGGGTGAGGGTGAGGGGGGAGTGGGGGAGAGTGGGAGTGGAGGAGTGGAGGTTGGGGAGGGGGAGGGGAGTGGTGGGGAGAGGGGGAGGGGAGGTGGAGGAGAGGGGGAGAGGGGGAGGGGGAAAGGACGAGGGGAGATCGGGCAGTGGGAGGTGGGGGAGTGTGTGGGGGGAGGGGGAGTGGGATGGAGGGGGAGGGGAGGGGTGAACTAGTGGGAGGGGGAGGGTGAGTGGGTGAAGGGGAGTGGGTGAGGGGAAGGGCGATTGGCATGGAGGTGAGGGGTGGGGAGGGGAGGGTGCATGGGGAGGGGAGGGGGTGGAGGAGTGGGAGGGGGAGCGGGTATTGGGAGGTGGGTGGGGGGTGAGGGGGATGGGGAGGAGAGGGGGGAGGGTGAATGGGAGGGGTGGGGAGGGGGGATGGGAGGGGAGTGGGGAGGGGGGATGGGAGGGGAGTGGGGAGAGGATGGGAGGGGAGTGGGCAGGGGGGATGGGAAGGGAACGGGAAGTGGAGGGATTGCGTTCGGAAAGGTAGAAAGAAGGGAAAAGAGGGAGAGGGAAAATTAAGAGGGTGGGAGTGAGAGGGGGGAGAGGGAGTGGGGGGAGAGGGAGGGGGTGTGGGGACTGTGGAGGGGAGTGAGAGTGGGGTGGGAGTGAGTGTCTGGGGAGTGAGGGGTCGGAGTGGGAGGGAGTGTGGGGAGTAAGTGTTGGGAGGGAGGGGGGAAGTGTGGGGGGAGTGAGTGAGTGTGGGGGGAGGGAGTGTGTGGGAGGGAGGCAGTGTGTGGGGGAAGGGAGTGGGAGGGAGTGTGGGGAGGGGTGGGGGGGAGTAGGTGGGTGGGGAGTCGCGGGGTGCTGTGGAGTCAGTATGGGTGAAAGTTAGGAACAAGAAAGGAGCAGGTACTTGGAGTATTCTATCAGCCCCCCAGTAGCAGCAGGGATACAAAATCTGCCACCCAATCGACTCCAGCAGATCGGGAGGCAGATTTTGGAAAGGTGCAGGAATAACAGGGTTGTTATCATGGGACACTTCAACTTCCCAAATACTGATTGGCACCTGCTTAGTCCCAAAGGTGTCGTTGGGGCGCAGTTTGTTAAGTGTGTACAGGACGGATTCCTGTCACAGTATGTTGACAGGCCGACTAGAGGGAATGCCATATTAGATCTAGTATCAGGTAATGAACCGGGTCAGGTTACAGATCTCTCGGTGGGAGAGCATTTGGGGGACAGTGACCACTGGTCCCTCACCTTTAACATTGTCACGGACAAGGATAGGAGCAAAGAGGACAGGAAGATATTTAATTGGGGAAGGGCAATTTCTAAGTCCAGAACATGGGAGTGTAAATTGGGATGACACTTTTGAAGGGAAATGTACTATGGAGATGTGGTCATTGCTCGGGGGTCAATTTGTCCCAGTGAGGCAGAGAAGGAATGGCAGGGTGACGAGAGAGGTGGAACAACTAGTTTGGAGGAAGAAGGCAGCATACATAAGGTGTAGGCAGCAAGGATCAGACAAGTCTCAGGAGGAATATAGGGTAGCAAGGAAGGAACTAAAGAAGGGGCTGAGGAGAGCAAGAAGGGGACATGAAAAGGCCTTGGAGAGTAGGGTTAAGGAAAATCCCAAGGCATTTTTCACATATGTGAAGAGCAGAAGGATGATGAGAGTAAAGGTAGGACCAATTAGAGACAAAGGTGGGAAGATGTGCCTGGAAGCTGTGGAAGTGGGTGAGGTTCTCGATGAATACTTCTCTTCAGTATTCAGCAAGGAGAGGGGCTTGATGACACTGAGGACAGTGCTGGTAAGGCTAATGTTCTAGAACGTGTAGATATCAAGAGAGAAGATGTGTTGGAGCTGTTAGAAAATATTAGGACAGATAAGTCCCCGGGGCCTGATATTCCCCAGGCTGCTCCGTGAGGTGATGGAGGAGATTGCTGTGCCGTTGGCTAGGATCTTTGAGTCCTCATTGTCCACAGGGATGGGACTGGAGGATTGGAGGGTGACAAATGTTGTCCCCTTATTCAAAAAAGGTAGAAACCATAGAAACCATAGAAAAACTACAGCACAGAAAACAGGCCATTCGGCCCTCCTAGTCTGTGCTGAAACATTATTCGGCTAGGCCCATTTACCTGCCCCCAGCCCATACCCCTTCAGACCTCTCTCGTCCATGTATCTATCCAATTTACTCTTAAAAGTTAAGAGCGAGCCTGCATTTACCACATCAGATGGCAGCCCGTTCCACACTCCCACCACTCTCTGAGTGAAGAAGTTCCCTCTAATGTTCCCCCGAAACCTTTCCCCTTTCACCCTAAAGCCATGTTCTCTCATACTTATCTCTCCTAATACAGGTGGAAAGAGCCTACTTGCATTAGCCCTGTCTATACCCCTCATCATTTTGAAAACCTCTATCATATCTCCCCTCATTCTTCTCTGTTCCAAGGAATGAAGTCCTAACATGCTCAATCTTTCCTTATAACTCAACTCCTGAAGACTCGGCAACATTCTTGTAAATCTCCTCTGCACTCTTTCAATCTTACTGACATCCTTCCTGTAGTTCAGCGACCAGAACTGCACACAATATTCTAAATTTGGCCTCACCAATGACTTATACAACCTCACCAAAACATTCCAACTCCTATACTCAATACTTTGGTTTATAAATGCCAGGATTCCAAAAGCCTTTTTTACAACCCTGTCTACCTGTGACTCTACTTTCAGGGAATTATGTATCTGAACTCCCAGATCCCTTTGTTCCTCCACACTCCTCAGTGCCCTACCATTTACTGTGTATGTCCTCCCTTGATTTGTCCTCCTAAAATGCAACTCCTCACACTTGGTAGTGATAGTAGGGATAGTCCAGGGAATTACAGACTGGTGAGCCTTACGTCTGTGGTGGGTAAGCTGTCGGAAAGGATTCTAAGAGAGAGGGTCTATGAGCACTTAGAGAATCATGGACTGATTAGGGACAGCCACATGGCTTTGTGAAGGGAAGATCATGTCTCACAAGCCTGATAGGGCTCTTTGAGGAGGTGATCAGAAAGATTGATGAGGGTAGTGCAGTGGATGTGGTCTAAATGGTAAGACGTTTGACAAGGTTCGGCATGGTAGGCTTCTCCGGAAGGTCAGAGGGCATGGGATTGAGGGACACTTGGGCGAATGGATTCAGAATTGGCTTGCCTGTAGAAAGCAGAGGGTTGTGGTGGAGGGAGTGCATTCAGATTGGAAGGCTGTGACCAGTGGTGTCCCACAAGGGTCGGTTCTGGGACCTCTACATTTTGTGATATTTATTAATGACTTGGATGAGGGGGTGGAAGGGTGGGTTAGCAAGTTTGCAGATGACACAAAGATCGGTGGTGTAGTGGATAGTGTGGAGGACTGTCGAAGATTGCAGGGGGATATTGATAGGATGCAGAGCTGGGCTGATGAGAAGTGGCTGATGCACAGGTGGATAGGGTAGTTAAGAAAGCTTATGGGATGTTAGCTTTCATAAGTTGTGGGATCGACTTTAAGAGCTGCAAGGAAATGATGCAGCTCTACAAAACTCTAGTTAGACCACACGGAGTATGGAGTATGGTTGGGGAGTGGGTTGGAAAGGGTTGGGGGATGGAGTGAGATGGTGGGGGTGGTGGTGGGGGAGGGGGAGTGGTGAGTGAGGGGTTGGGGAGTGGGTGGTGGGGTGGAGGGGGGAGTGGGTGGGGGAGGGAGATTGAGGGGGTTGTGGGATTGTGGGGGAGGGGGAATGGTGGGTGAGGGGTTGGGGAGAGGGTGGGGATGGGTGAGGGATGGAAGGGGGAGGAGAGGGAGGGGAAGGAGAAGGGAAGGAGGGGGAGGGGAAGGGAAGGGGAGGGAGGAGGCGGGAGGTGGGGAGGAAGGAGGGAGCAATGGAGGGGGAGGTGTTGAGGGGGAGGGAGAGTAGGGGGAGGCTGTGAGTGGGAGGGAAGGAGGGGGAGTGAGTGTGTGGGGAGGGAGGGATGGAGGGGGATTGAAGTGAGGGAGGATGAGGGAGGGCGGGAGACTAGGGAGAGTGTGAGTGGAATGGAAGGAGGGGGAGAGTGGAAGGATGGAGGGAGGGAGGGGGATTGAAGGTGGGGAGGGAGGGGGATTGAGGGTGGGGAGGGTGGGAGGGGTATTGAGGGTGGGGAGGGAGTGGGGGGTGGGAGTTGGGGGGAGGGAGGAAGGGAGGGAGGGGAGGGAGAGGATGGAAGGGGAGGGAGTGTGGGGAGGGAGGGAAGGGGGATTGAGGGTGGGGGATTGAGGGGGGGGTGGGAGGGAGGGAAGAGGGATTGAGGGTGGGGTGGGAGGGAGGAAAGGGCGATTGAGGGTGGGGAGGGAGGGAGGGGGAGTGAGTGTGGGGAGGGAGCAAAGGGGATGTGGGGAAGGAGTGGGGAAAGGAAGGGGAGGGAGTGGCGGGTGGGAGTGTAGGGAGGGGGGAGGGAGTGGGGGGAGGGAAGGGGAGGGAGTGTGGAGGGGAGGGGGGAGTGTGGGGAGGGAGGGAGGGGGAAGGTGTGTGAGGAGGGAGGGAGGGGGGAAGGTGTGTCGGGAGGGAGGGAGAGTGGAGGGAGGGGGTGAGGGAGGGAGGGAGGGAGGAAGGGAGAGAGGGGGAGGGAGGGAGGAAGGGAGGGAGGGGGAGGGAGGGAGGAAGGGAGGGAGGGAGAGGGAGGGGGGAGGGGGAGGGGGTGGGAGGAAGGAGGGGAGGGAGGAAGGGGGTGGGAGGAAGAGGAGGGTGGGACGAAGGGAGGGGGAGGGAGGTAGGGAGGGGGATTGGAGGCAGGGGAGGGGAGGCAGGAGGGGGAGGGAGGGGGAGGAGGGAGGGGGAGGGAGGAGGTGGGGAGGGAGGTGAGGGGGATGAGGGGGAGGGAAGGGTGAGGAGGGGTGAGGGGGAGGGTGGGGGTGAGGGGGAGGGAGAGTAGGGGAGTGAGTGGGAAGGAGGGGGAGTGAGTGGGAGGGAAGGAGGGGAGAGAGTGTGGGGAGGGAGGGGGGTGAGTGTGGGGAGGGAGGGAGGGGGGTGAGTGTGGGAGGGAGGGAGGGGGGTGAGTGTGGGAGTGAGTGTGGGGAGTGAGGGAGGGGGAGTGAATGTGGGGAGGGAGGGAGGGGGAGTGAGTGTGGGGAGGGAGTGAGGGGGAGTGAATGTGGGGGGCGAGGGAGGGAGGGGAAGTCAGGGTGGGGAGCGAGAGGGATGGAGGAGGAGTGAGTGTGGGGAGGAAGTGTGGGGAAGGAGGGAGGGAAGTGGGATTGAGGGTGGGGAGGGATGGAGGGAAGGGGAATTGAGGGTAGGGAGGGAGAGGGATGGAGTGTGGAGAGGGAGTGAGGGTAGGAGTAAGGGTAGGGGGTATGGGGATGGAGTGTGGGGAGGGAGGGAGGGGGAGTGTGGAGGGAGGGAGGGGAAGTGTTGGGGGAGGGAGTGAGTGTGGGGGGAGGGTGTGAGTGGGGGAGGGAGGCAGTGAGTGTGGGGGAAGGAGTGGGAGGGAGTGTGGGGAGGGAGTGTGGGGGGAGGGAGTGAGTGTGGGGGGAGGGAGTGTTGGGGAGGGAGTGTTGGGGAGGGAGTGTTGGGGAGGGAGTGTGGGGGGAGGGAGTGAGTGTGGGGGGAGGGAGTGTTGGGGAGGGAGTGTTGGGGAGGGAGTGTGGGGGGAGGGAGTGAGTGTGGGGGGAGGGAGTGTTGGGGAGGGAGTGTTGGGGAGGGAGTGTGGGGGGAGGGAGTGTTGGGGAGGGAGTGTTGGGGAGGGAGTGTGGGGGGAGGGAGTGAGTGTGGGGGGAGGGAGTGTTGGGGGAGGGAGTGAGTGTGGGGGGAGGGAGTGTTGGGGGAGGCAGAAGGAGGATTTGGTGGACAGGGAAGTGGTGGGTTGATGGAAATGGGACATTTGAGTCAGCGCGGTATCCGCGGTCCAAGTCGTATACTTCCCCTGCCTTCTGCCCCCCACCTCCCTCTCTCTCTCACGCACACAAAGTGCCTGCCATCCCACCGCTGGCAACACGAATGCCGACCCACCTTACCTTTCGTTGCCAGGATCGCCGTCCCCTTTCACCTGGAGTGGAACATCAGTCAGACTGAGGAGGCGGAGGATTTCTGATGGAGCTCTCTCTCGATCCTTTCCTCTCTCTGTCTGTGGGGAAGAACGTTAGTTACTGAAATCCCTGCGGTCAATTATCAGAAAACACCAGCTGTGAAAATGTGGTCAAAGAACATCAACAGCCAGGCAGGTGGCTCTGGGGGGATGGCTCGATGAGGTCTGAGCCTGGGATGCAGCCCTTTCTGCTTCGAGGGGAGTCGGTTTCTGTTTTTAGCTTTGCTAACCAGCGAAATGTCTGTTTCTCTGAAGTACAACATGCAGTTCTGTTCACCGCACGACAGGAAGTGTGTGACAGTGGGGTTGGGAGTTTCCCCATGCTGTGAATATATGACAGACAACCAGTCACCTTCCCACTGTATCAAACTTTGAGGGTTGGGTTACATTGGAGGAACCATGTCAAGGCTTTGTGTTTTGAGAGAAATGTGACAGAACTGATGGGAGAAGTGATTCGAGGTGTTTGTGTTTTGGGAAGTCAAAGGAGGAGCCGGGACTTTCAGCTGTCAAGGCGAAGAACCCTGAGGGGAGAGTCAGAGGACGGAAGGTCTGCAGATGGTGCCATCGAGATGGGGGGAGTCAAAACACGGTGATGCCGGAGGAATTCAGCAGGCCAGGCAACATCCGTGGAGAAGAGCAGGCGGTCAATGTCTCGGGTCAGGAGGCTTCTTCAGGACTGAAGATCGGGAAAGGGGGAACCCAAGAGAGAGGGGGGAAAAGCAGTGGAGGACACAAGCAGGCTGAAAGTAATCCCTACCAGCTTTCCCCACACCCTCTCTTCCACACACTCTCCCTTCCACATACCCCGCCACCCTCCCTCCCACACACCGCCACCCCACACCCTCACCCCTCACCCACACTCCCTTCCACACACACCCCTACCCCTACAACCCTTCCCCACAACCCCACCCCTCACCCCCACCCCCACTCACCCCCACCCCCACCCCCACGCACACCCACCCCCACACTCCTTCCCCACAACCCCTCCCCACACCCCACCCCCACAACCCCTCCCCACCCCCACACCCCCTTCCCCACAACCCCTTCCACACACACACACACACACCCACCCCCTCCCCCACCCATACACCCCACACCCTCTTCCCCACACACACCCACCTCCACCCCCACAACCCTTCCCCACTGCTTTTCCCTCCTATGTACTGGGGCTTCCCCCCCTTTCCCTATTTTCAGTCCTGAAGAAGGGTCCTGACCCAAAATGTTGACTGCCTGCTTTTCTCCGTGAATGCTGCCTGGCCTGCTGAGTTCCTCCAGCATCATCCTGGTTTTTCTTTTACACCCCAAGGAGATGGAAACCTGTACAATGGAAGGACCCAGGGGCGCATGTACATCATTCCCTGACACTGGCGTCGCAGGTTGACAGGTCAGTGAACAAGGCGTTTGGCTTTCATCATTCAGGGCAGGCTCAAGAGACTGCCAATGGTCATTCTCTCTTCTCTCCTCTTCCATCGGGTAGAGCATACAGGAGCCTTAGGGCACGTACCACCAGGCTCAAGAACAGCTTCTACTCCACTGTGATAAAACCTGTGATAAGATGGTACCCTTATATGATGAGATGGACTCTGACCTCACAATCTACCTTGTTTTGAACTTGCACCTTATTGCACCGCACTTTCTCCGTAGCTATGACAATTTACTCTGTACTGTTATTGTTTTTACCTGTACTACATCAGTGCACCCTGTGCTACCTCAACGTGCCCTGTGCTACCTCAACGTGCCCTGCACTACCTCAATGCACCCTGTACGACGTCAATGCACCCTGTACGACGTCAATGCACCCTGCCCTAACTCAGTGTAACTGAACTGTGTAATGAATTGACCTGTACGATCAGTATGCAAGACAAGTTTTTCACTGGACCTCGGTACAAGTGACAATAATATACCAATACCAACACACAAAGGCGCTGGGTCAGGCAGAACCTGTGTCAGGAAATGGACCATTGATGTGATGTTGTGGTTGTGCAAGGCATTGGTGAGGCCACACCTGGGGTATCATATCTGGTTTTACTCAATCTGCAATGGGAGAGGTGCCTTTGAGCTGGAGGAAGTGCAAGGAAGATTTAATGGGGATGTTGCCGGGTCTCAGGGGGTGGGGTGGGACTGAGTTGTGAAGAGAGGTTGAGCAGGTTGGGACTTTATTAAACGGAGTGGAGGAGAATGAGGGATGCACGAAGTTCTGGAGGAACTCAGCAGGACAGGATGAGCAGTAGAGTCAACGTTTTGGGCTGAGACATAGTGTAGCGGTTAGCGTAACACTATGACTGCGCCAGCGACCTGGGTTCAATTCCAGCCAATGTCTGTAAGGACTTTGTACTTTCTCCCCGTGTCTGCGTGGGTTTCCTCTGGGTGGTCTGGTTTCCTCCCACATTCCAAAGACGTATGGGGTTAGGTAGTTGTGGGCGTGCTATGTCAGTTCCGGAAGCGTGGTGACACTTGCGGGCTGCCCCCAGAACACTCCACACAAAAGATGCATTTCACCATGTGTTTCGATGTACATGTGACTAGTAAAGATCTCTCCTTATCTTAGCAGGATGAGAGGAAGAGTAGCAGAAGGTAGAGGGGGGAGGGCAAGGACCCCACACACACACAGGCAGGGGAGAGGTGAGTTCAGGTGACAGGCGAGTCCGGGTGAGATGGGGGAAGGTAGGTGGGTGGGGGAAGAAGGTGTAATAAGCCGAGAGGAGACAGAAGAGGCCGAGGCCTGAAGAAGAAGGAATCTGGGCTATTTCCCTCCACGGATGCTGCCTGACCTGCTGAGTTCCTCCAGCACTTCTTGTGTGTTGCTCCGGATTCGCAGAATCTCTTGTGTCTCTGGGGATCTTAGAGAGGTGTATAAAATAATGAAGGATATAGATAGGGTAAATGCACTCGGTCTTTTTTTTACGAGGGTTGGGGAATCGAGAACAAGAGGGCATATGTTTAGAGAAGGAAAGATTTAACTGAACTTCTTCACACAGAGGGTGGTACATATTTGGAACGAGCTGCCAGAGGAAGTGGTTGTGGCAGGTATAATAACAACATTTAGAAGACGCTTGGACAGGGACATCAACGGGAAAGGTTGAGAGTGCTCTGGGCCAAACAGGGGGTAAATGGGACTGGCTTGTATGGGAATCCTGGTCAGCATGGACCAGTTGGGCCAAAGGGCCTGTTTCCGTGCTGTGTGACTCTGTGACTCTCGGAGGATATTGCCTGAGTTGGAGAGTATTCGCTCGAGGGAGGGAGAGAGGGGAGATGGCAAGGCAGGGTATGGGGAGAGGGGGAAGAGGGAGGGGAGTGGATAATGAGGAGAGTGTGAGGGAGGAGGGAGAGGCAGGGTTGTGGGGAGGGCGGGTTGAGGGATGGGGATGGGGAGATAAGGAGGGAGAGGGAGGGGGCGTGGAGAGAGAGGGTGTGGGCAGAGGGGGTGTGGAGAGAGTGATGGGATGGGAGAGGGAAGTGGCAGGGGGTGGGGAGAGGGAGGGGGAGAGGGAGAGGCAGGGGTGTGGGGGGAGGGAGAGGGAGGGGAATGGAGAGGGGGTGAGGAGAGAGAGGGAGGAAGGGTGGTGGGGAAGGGATGTGGGGGGGAGAGGGAGAGGCAGGGGTGTGGGGATGGGGGAGGGGAGAGGGAGGGGAATGTGGAGGGGGTGAGGAGAGGGCAAGAGGGAGGGTGGTGGGGAGAGGGGTAGGGGAGAGGGGCGTGGGGGGAGGGAGAGGCAGGGGTGTGGGGACAGGGGGCAGAGTGAGGTGGATGGGGAGAGGCAGGGGTGTGGGGAGATGGGGAGAAGGAGGGGATTTGGATTACTTGGATTCTTTCCTTGGAATTTGGATTCTGTTCTCTGGTGCATCGGAAGCTGAGGGGAGACCTGACAGCAGTTTGTAAAATCACATACAATTAAGAGCTCGCTAAACTTCAGTGAGGTGATACATTTTTACCCAGAACGTCGAACAGCGCAGCATGGAAATAGGCCTTTCAGCCCATGATGTCTGTGCCAAACACGATGCCAAATTCAACTCTTCTTCTGCCTGTACATGGTCTATATCCCTTCATTCCCTGCACATTAATCTAACAGCCTCTAAAAAACACCATATTTGCTTCCATCACTCCCCTTAACAGCCCAGTCAAGGCACCTACAGTACTCTGTTTAAAAGAAACCTTGCCCCACACATCTCCTTTAAACCTTCCCCACTTCTCACCTTAAATGCACGTCCTCCAGTATTTGATGTTTCTACCTCAGGGAGAAAAGTTTCCTGCTGTTTACTCTTATCCATGCCTCTCATAATTTGATAAACTTCTGTCAGGTCTCCCCTCAGCCTCCGATGTTTCAGAGAAAACAGCCCAAATGTATCCAACTTATTAGCTCATACACTCTAATCCAGGCAGCAACCCCTCCTGCAACAAAGCCTCCGGATCTGTCCTGTAATGGGGAGACCAGAACTGCACACAATACCCTGAGTGCAACCTCACCAAATTTTGATACGGCTGCAACGTGACTTCCCAACTCTTACACTCAGTGCCCTGACTCAGTGCCGTACGCCTTTGTTACCACCTTGACGACTTGTGTTGCCACTTTCAGGGAGCTCTGGACTTCCACAAAGATGTACGGGTCAGGAAGTTGTGGACATGCTATGTTGGCATTGGAAGCACGGCGACACTTGCGGGCTGCCCCAGAAGGCTACGCAAAAGTATGTATTTCACTGTGTGTTTAGATGTACATGTGACTCATAAAGATATCTTATCTGACATTAGAGCTCCAACTGTATACTCCCTTTTATGATGAGATGGACTCTTGACCTCGCAATCTACCTTGTTTGACTTCGCACCCTTTTATCTACCTGCAATGCACTTTCTCTGTAGCTGTGACACTTTACTCTGTATTCTGTTATTGTTTTTACCCTGTACAACCTCAATGCACTGCTTAATGAATTGATCTGTACGAACAGCATGCAGGACAAGTTTTTCACTGTACCTCAGTACAAGTGACAATGTTTTCCTGGATTAAACTCCATCTGCCATTTCTTCACCCATATCTGTAACTGATCTACGTGGTGATGGATGGGTTAGCAAGTTTGCAGATAAGACCAAGTTTGGTGGAGTTGTGAATAGCGTAGAAGACCTGCGATGGATACAGTGTGATATAGATCAGCTGCAGATGTGGGCAGAGAAATGGCGGATGGAGTTTAATTGGGATAAATGTGAGGTGTTGCACCTTGGTAGGACAAATGTCAGCAAGCAGTGCACTCTTAAGGGCAAGACCCTTAATAGTGTTGAAGAGCAGAGAGACCTCTGGGTACAAGTCCAACACTCATTGAAAGTGGCTACACAGGTAGACGGGTGGTTAGGAAGGCTTATGGAATGCTTGCATTTATTAATCGGGGTATTGAAGAAAGGAGTCAGGAAGTTACGATGCATCTCTATAGAACTCTGGTTAGGCTGCATTTAGAGTATCGCGTGCAATTCTGGTCACTTCACTTTTTCGGAAGGGTGTCGAGGCTTTAGAGAGGGTGCAGAGGAAGTTTACTGGGATGCTGGCTGGATTACAGGGCACATGCTATCAGGAGAGGCCAGACAAACTTGGGCTCTTTTCTCTGGAGGCTGAGGGGTGATCTGTTGGTGGTGTATAAAATTATGAGGGGCATAGATGGGGCAGACAAGCAATATCTTTTTCTCATTATTGAGTGATCCAATACCAGAGGGCATGCATTTAAGGTGAGAGGGGGTAGGTTCAGAACAAACATGAGGGGTACATTTTTTACTGAGAGAGTGGTGGATGCCTGGAATGCATTGCCTGATAGGGTGGTGGAGGCACATTCATTGGGGCTTTTAAGAGGGTCTTGGATGGGCACATGAATGAGAGGGATATGGGCATTCTGTAGGGACGAGGGACTAGATGTGTCAGCACATTGTGGGCCAAAGGGTCTGTTCTGTGCTGTATTGTTCTATGTTCTATGTACATCTTGCTGTATCCTTTGCCAACCTACTCCACTTATCCACAACTACACCAATCTTTGCGTCGTCTGAAAGGTTACTAAATCATATTTTCGTCCAAATCATTTGTATGTTTATCACAGACAGCGGAGAGCCCAGGACTGATTGCTGCACCTCACAGACCTAATAAAAATTACGAGAGATGTCAATAGGGTAGACAGTCAGAACATATGCAATGGTACAGCAGAAAGGAATTGTGATGAACAGCGAGATGAGGGGAACAGGTACATAGAATCAGAATCAGATTTATTATCACTGACATACAGAATAGAAAACATAGAGCACAGAACATGACCGGCACAGGACAGGCCCTTCGGCCCGCAATGTTGTGACAATATTTTATCCTGCTCTAAGATCTATCTAACCCCTCCCTCCCACATAGGCCTCTATTTTTCTATCATTCATGTGTCTACCTCTTAAATGTCCCTGAAATGTCATGAAATTTGTTGTTTTGTGGCAGCAGGACTGTGCGAGACATAAAAATTACTAGAAGTTTCAAAAAAAACAAATAAATAGTGCAGTAGAGGAATAACGAGGCAGTGTCCATGGACCATTCAGATCTAATGGTGGAGGGGAAGAAGCTGTTCCTGAATCGTTGAGGGTGGGTCTTCAGGCCTTCACACCCCCAGAATCAGTGGTGTTGGTCTTGGTATTGGTTTATTATTGTCACTTGTACCGAGGTACAGTGAAAAACTTGTCTTACAAATTGATCATACAGGTCAATTCATTACACAGTGCAGTTACATTGAGTCAGTACAGAGTGCATTGATGTAGTACAGGTAAAAAAACAGTAACAGTACAGAGTAAAATGTCCCAGCTACAGAGAAAGTGCAGTGCAATAAGGTGCAAGGTCACAACAAGGTAGATCGTGAGGTCAGAGTCCATCTCAATCGTATAAGGGAACCGTTCAATAGTCTTATCACAGTGGGGTAGAAGTTGTCCTTAAGTCTGGTGGTATGTGCCCTCAGGCTCCTGTGTCTTCTACCTGATGGAAGAGGAGAGAAGAGAGAATGACCCGGGTGGGTGGGGTCTTTGATTATGCTGGCTACTACACCAAGACAACGAGAGGTAAAGACAGAGTCCAAGGAGGGGAGGCTGGTGTCCGTGATGCACTGGGCTGTGTCCACAAATCTCTGTTGTAACTGGAAGAGGGCATTACCTGGGGTTTCCTGAAAGCAGGTGACATGGGGAGACAGGGTGGCCAAGCAAGGGTATGGAACACTTGCCTTCATCGGTCGGGGTACTGGGTGCAGGAATTGGGACGTCCTGGTCACAGATTTACGGGGCACTGGGTAAGTCGCACTGATCCACGATTGGGAAGGGAACAGGGTGTGTAAGTTTGCAGATGGCAGATGGTTGTGTGTTGGAAAGTGACAAGGGTGGTCTGGGGAAACAATGGGATCTGGATCAACCGGGGAAAGGGGGCCAAGAAACAACGGCTGGAATTTAACTCATGCAAGGGCAAAGCAATGCTTTTTTTGGCAGGGCTGAGACACACCAGGTCAGGACAACACAGCGAATGTCCTGACCCCGCAGACAATTGTAGAACAGAGATACCTCAGGGTACGGGTACACTGGTCCCTCAAATTGGCACTGCAGGTGCACAGGGTGGTGAGGGAGTCTTGTGGCACTCTTGCCTTCATTGGATGGGGTGCAGAGTACAAAAGTTAGGACGTCCTGATGCAGCTGTAAGGGGACACCAAGCTTGGGAATATTGTGCGCAGTTCTGGTGACCACTCTCCAGGGATGACGTGATTAAGCTCGGGACGGGGCAGTGAAGATTCACAAGGACATTGCCGGGATGGGCTTTGCACCTTATTATCTACCTGCAATTCAGTTCCCTGTAGCTGTGACATTTTACTCTGTATTCTGTAATTAGTTTTTATGCTGTACTACCTCAACGCATGCTGTACTACCACAATGCACTCTGTACTAACTCAGTGCACCCTGTACTACCTCAATGCACTGTGTAGCACCTCAATGTAATCTGTATAACCTCAAAGCAAGCTGTACTAACACAATGCACCCTGTACTACCTCAATACACTCTGAACTAACTCAATGCACTGTGTACCACCTAAATGCACCCTGTCCCAACTCAATGCACCCTGTACTACCTGAATGCAATCTGCACTATGTCAATGAACTCTGTTCTACCTCAATGCACTCTGCTCTACATAAGTACACCCTGTACTACCTCAGTGCTCCCTGTACTACCTCAGTGCTCCCGGTACTACCTCAATGCACCCTGCAGTATCTCAATGTACTCTGTACTACGTCAATGCACTCTGTACAACCTAAACTCTCTCTGTGCTACACCAATGCACCCTGTACTTCGTCAGATACTCTGTACCACCTCAATGCACTCTGTTCAACCTTAAAGCACTCAGTTCAACCTTATTGCACCCTGTTCTACCTCAGTGCACCCTGTAGTACCTCAATACTCCCTGTACTACTTCAATGCAACCTGTACTACCTCAATGCACTCCGTTCTACCTCAATGCACCCTGTACTACCTCAAAGCACTCTGAACTAATGCACACTGTACTACCTCAACGCACCCTGTAAAACCTCAATGCACCCTGTAAAACCTCAATGCAATCTGTACTAACTCAATGCAAACTGTTCTATATCAATGCACCCTGAATTACCTCAATCCACTGTGTACCACCTCAGTGTAATCAGTTCGACCTCAGTGCAAACTGTACTATCTCAATGCACCCTGTACTACCTCAATGCACCCTCTACGAACTCAAGGCACTCTGTACTATCTCAGGGCCCTCTGTACTAACTCAATGCACCCTGCACAGTCAGAATGCACTCTGTACTACCTCAAAACACACAGTACTACCTCAATGCACTTTAAACGACCTCAATGCAACATGTAATACCTCAATGCACCCTGTAATAACTCAACACACTCTGTACTACCTCAATGCTCCCTGTAGTAACTCAATGCACCCTGCACTATCTCAATGTACTCTGTTCCTCCTCATTGCATTCAAAACTAGCTAAACTCCCTTTGCGCAACATGAATGCACTCTGTACTACAACAGAGTACTTTTTACTACCTCAGTGCGCCCTGTACTACCTAAGTGCACTCCGTTCGACCTTTAATCAAGCTGTTCTACCTTAATGCACCCTGCACTCCCTCAGTGCACCCTGTCCTAACTCAATGCAGTCCGAAGTAACTCAATGCACCCTGTACAACCTCAATGCAATCTGTACTAACTCAACACAAACTGCTCCATATCAATGTATCCTGAATTACCTCAATCCACTGTGTACCACCTCAGTGTAATCAGTTCAACCTCAGTGCAAACTGTACTATCTCAATGCACCCTGTACTACCTCAATGCACCCTCTATGAAATCAAGGCACTCTGTACTATCTCAGGGCCCTCTGTACTAACTCAATGCACCCTGCACAGTCAGAATGCACTCTGTACTACCTCAAAACACACAGTACTACCTCAATGCACTTTAAACGACCTCAATGCAACCTGTAATACCTCAATGCACCCTGTAATAACTCAATACACTCTGTACTACCTCAATGCTCCCTGTAGTAACTCAATGCACCCTGCATTATCTCAATGTACTCTGTTCCTCCTCATTGCATTCAAAACTAGCTAAACTCCCTTTGTGCAACATCAATGCACTCTTTACTACCTCAGTGCGCCCTGTACTACCTAAGTGCACTCCGTTCGACCTTTAATCAAGCTGTTCTACCTTAATGCACCCTGCACTCCCTCAGTGCACCCTGTCCTAACTCAATGCAGTCTGAAGTAACTCAATGTACCCTGTACAACCTCAATGCAATCTGTACTAACTAAATACAAACTGCTCCATATCAATGTATCCTGAATTACCTCAATGCACTGTACCAACTCAATGCAATCTGTTAGACCTCAATGCAACCTGTACTCTCAATGTACCCTGTACTACCTCAGTGCACACTGAACTACCTCAGTGCACTGTGTAGCACCTCAATTCATCCTGTACAACCTCAACGCACCCTGTACTACCTCAATGCTCCCTGTACTACCTCAGTGCACCCTGTACTAACTCAGTGCCCCCTGTATTAACTCAGTGCACCTTGTAAAATCTCAATCCACTCTGTACTACATCAGCACTCTCTGTACTACTTCAATGCATGCTGTACTACCCTAATGCAGTCTGTAATACCTCAGTGCACTCTGAACTACTTCAGTGCAGCCTGATCTCCCCCAATGCACAATGTACTACCTCAGTGCAGTCTTTACTATGTCAATGCACTCTAATCTACCTGTGCACCCTGTCCTACCTCAATGCAGCCTGTACTACCTCAATGCAGCCTTTCCACCTCAATGCACTCTGTTCAACCTCCATGCAACCTGTACTATCTCAATGCACAATGTCCTACCTTAGTGCACCCTGTTCTACTTCAATGCACTCTGTTCTACATAAATGTACCCTTTACCACCTCAGTACACCCTGTACCATATCAATGCACTCTGTACTACCTTAGTGCACTCTGTACTACTTCAATGCACCCTGTACTACCTTAATGGACTCTTTTCTACCTCAATAAACTCTGTTAAACCTCAATGCACCCTGGACTACTATCAATGCACCCTGTACAATGTCAGTATACTCTGTACTACCTCAGTACACTCTATGCTACCTCAACACACCCAGTACTACCTCAATGCACTATGTACTACACCAATGCACCCTGTACTACCTCAGTGCACTCTGAACTTCCTCAGTGCACTCTATGCTACTTCAGTGCAACCTGTACGAGGTCCCCACAATCTGAGCTACCTCAATGCACACTGTTCAACCTCAAAGCACCTTGTACTACCTCAACGCACCCTGTACTACCTCAATGCATGCTTTACTACCTCAATGTACCCTGCACTATCTCAATACACCGTGCACTACATCAATGCACACTGTATGACCTCAATGCACTCTGAACTACCTCAGTGCACTCTGTAATAGTTCAATGCACTCTGTAATAGCTCAATGCACTCTTTATTACCCCAGTGCACCCTGTATGACCAAAATGCACTCTGAACTCTCAATGCAGACTGTACTACATCAATTCACCCTGTGCTACCTCAATGCACCCTGTGCGATATCAATGCACCCTGGACTACCTCACTGCTTCCTGTAATACATCAATGCACCGTGTACTAACTCAATGCTCCGTGTACTAACTCAGTGCTCTCTGTACTACCTCAATGCACCCTGTTGTATCTCAATGCACTCTGTATTACCTCTAATGCATTCTTTATTACCTCAACACTCTCTGTATGACCTCAATGCTTTCTGTACTACCGCAACACATTCTGTGCTACCTCAACACATTCTGTGCTACGTCAGGGCACTCTGTCCTATTTCAATGCACTCAATACTACCTCAAAGCAGCCTGGACTACCTCAATGCAACTTGTACTACCTCAATGCAACTTGTACTACATCAATGCTCCCTGTACTGCCTCAGTGCTCCCTGTACTGCCTCAGTGCTCCCTGTACTGCCTCAGTGCACCCTGTACTAACTCAATGCACCCTGTACTACCACAATGCACACTGTACGACCTCAATGCACCCTGTCCTAACCCAGTGCACTCTGTTAAACCTTAATGCCCTCCGTTCATCCTTATTGCACACTGTACTCTACTCAATACACTCTGAAATACCTCAGTTTACTGTGTATGAACTCAATGCAATCTGTTCTACCTCAATGCAACCTGTACTACCACAATTCACCCTTTACTATCTCAATGCACAATGTACAACCGCAGTGCACCCAGTACTACCTCAATACAAACTGCTATACATCAATCCACCCTGTATTACCTCAATGCTCGCTATACTACCTGAATGCACACCCAACTACTTCAATGCACCCTGCTTCTACCTCAATGTACTCTGAACTACCTCAGTGCACTGTGTACCACCTCAATGCATCCTGTACAACCTCAGTGCACACTGTACTGTCTCAATGCAGCCTGTTCCACTACAATGCACCCTATACTAACTCAGTGCACCCTGCACTACCTCTAATGAATTCTTTACTACATCAACACTCTCTATACTACCACAATGCACCCTGTGCTACCTCCATGCACTCTGTACTACCTTAATGCACCCCGTAATAACTCAGTACACCCTGGTCTACCTGAATGCACTCTGTTCTACCTCAATGTGCCCTGTACTAACTCAGTGCACCCTGCAGTACCTCTAATGCATTCTTTACCACAACACTCTCTGTACCACCACAATGCAGTCTGTGCTACCTTAATGCAGTCTGTACTACCTCAAAGCACCCTGTACTACTTCAATGCATCCTGATCTACCTCAATGCTGCCTGAACTACCTGAATCCACCCTGTACTAACTCATGCACTCTGAACTACCTCAACGCACCCTATACTAGCTCTGTGCACTCTGTAAGACCTCCATGCACCCTGTACTACCTCAACACACTCTGTACTACCTCAATGCAACCTGGTCTACCACAATGCAACCTGTTCTACCTCAATACATCCTATACTACCTAACTGCATCCTGTACTATCTCAGTACACCCTGAATGATCACAATGCACTCTGTACTACCTCAATGCATGCTGTTCTATGTCAATGCACTCTATACTGCTTCAGCACACCGTCTTAACTCATTGCACTCTGCACTAACTGAATGCACCCAGTTCCACCTCAATGCACTCTGAACAACCTCAGTGCACTCTATACTAACTCAATGTACCCTGTACCTCAATGCCTTCTTTTCTACCTCAATGTACTCTTTTCTATTTCAATGTATACTGTTCAACCTCAATGCACCCTGTACTACCTCAATGCACCCTGTACTATCTCAATGCACTCTGAGCTACCACAATGCACACTGTACGACCACAATGCACCCTGTCCTACCCCAGTCCACTCTGTACTACCTCAGTGCACTCTGTTACCTCAACACACCCAGTACTACCTCAATGCATTCTGTTATACATCAATGCACCCTGTACTACCTCAATGCACTCTGACCTACCTCAGTGCACTCTGTGCTACTTCAATGCACCCTGTATGAGCTCACTGTACTCTGACCTACCTCAGTGCACTCGATGCTACCTCAACGCACCCAGTACTACTTCAATGCATTCTGTTATACATCAATGCACCCTGTACTACCTCAGTGCACTCTGACCTACCTCAGTGCACACTGTTCAACCTCAATTCACGCTAGATTAACTCAATGCACCCTGGACCACATCAATGTACTCTGTTCTACATCAATGTACCCTGTTCTACCTCAGTACACCTTGCACAATAACAATGGACTCTGTATTTCCTCATTGAACTTTGAGCTACCTTAATGAACACTGTGCTTTCTCAATTCACCCTGTGCTAGCTCAATGCACCCTTTTACTCCCTTAATGCACCCGGTACTATGTCAATGCTCCCTGTACGGCCTCAGTGCACACTGTACTAACTCAGTGCACCCTGTACTACCACAATGCACACTGTATGACCTCAGTGCACCCTGTCCTACCCCAGTCCACTCTGTACTACCTCAGTGCACTCTATGCTACCTCAACGCACCCAGTACTACCTCAATGCATTCTGTTATACATCAATGCACCCTGTACTACCTCAATGCGCTCTGACCTACCTCAGTGTGCTACTTCATTGCACCCTGTACTACCTCAGTGCACTCTGACCTACCTCAGTGCACTCTATGCTACTTCAATGCACCCTGTATGATCTCACCACACTCTGACCTACCTCAGTGCACTCTATGCTACTTCAATGCACCCTGTATGATCTCACCGCACTCTGACCTATCTCAGTGCACACTGTTCAATCTCAATTCACCCTGGATTAACTCAATGCACCCTGGACTACATCAATGTACTCTGCTCTACATCAATGTACCCTGTTCTACCTCAGTACACCTTGCACAATAACAATGGACTCTGTATTTCCTCAATGCACTTTGAGCTACCTTAATGCACACTGTGCTTCCTCAATTCGCCCTGTGCTAGCTCAATGCACCCTTTTACTCCCTTAATGCACCCTGTACTGCCTCAGTGCACTCTGTCCTACCTCTGTGCACTCTGTAATACCTTATGCACGCTGCATGACCAAAATGGACTCTGAACTCTCAATGTAGACTTTTCTACCTCAATTCACCCTGTGCTATCTCAATGCACTCTGCTCTACCTCAGTACCCTGTGTGCGACATCAATGCACCTTGGTCTAACTCACTGCTACCTGTAATACATCAGTGCACCCTGTACTAACTCAACGCTCCATGTACTAACTCAGTGCTCCCTGTACTACATCAATGCACTGTTTTATCTCAATGCACTCTGTATTACCACTAATGCATTCTTTGCTATCTCAACGCTCTCTGTACGACCTCAATGCACCCTGTACTAACTCAACACATTCTGTGCTACCTCAATGGACCCTGTGCTACCTCAATGCACCCTTTACTACATCAATACACCCTGTACTACCTCAATGTACTCTGAAATACCTCAGTGCACTGTGTAACACATCAATGCGTCCTATACAACCTCAATGCACACTGTACTACCTCAATCCACCCTGTACTAACTCATGCATTCTGAACTACCTCAATGCATCCTGTACTAGCTCTGTGTACTCTGTACTACCTCAATGCACCCTGTACTCCTCAATGCACCCTGTGCTACCTCAATGCACTCTCTTCTACCTCAATGCACTCTTTTCTTCCTCAATACACCCTGTTCAACCTCAATGCACCCTGTACTACCTCAATGCACTCTCTTCTACCTCAATTCACTCTATAGTACCTCAATGCACCCTGTCCTACCTCAATCCACCCTTTATTACCTCAATCCCCCCTTTACTACCTCAATCCACCCTTTACTACCTCAATGCACAATGTACTACCTCAATGTACTCTGTTCTAACTCAATGTACACTGTAATAACTCAGTACACCCTGTACTATAACAATGCTGTCTGTACCTCCTCAATACACTCTGTACTACCTCAATGCACTCTGTACTACCTCAACACACCCTGTACTACCTTAATGCAACCTGTGCTACGTCAATGCACTTTGTTCTACCTCAATGTACCCTGTACTACCTCATTACACACTGTACCACCTCAGTACACACTGTACCATATCAATGCACTCTGTACTTCCTCAATTCCCTCTGTGCTACCTCAGTGAACTCTGTACTACCTCAATGCACCCAGTGTTACCTCAATGCAATCTGAATGACCTCAGTGCACTCTATACTACCTCAATGCACCCTGTACTGCCTCAATGCACCCTTACTACCTCAATGCACCCTGTACTACCTCAATGCACTCTGTACTATCTCAATGCACCCTTTTCTACCTCAGTATAACTGCTCTGTGCAATGAATTGACCTGTACAATCAGAATGCCAGATAAGTTTTTCACTGTACCTCAGTTTAAGTGACAGTAATAAGCCAATACCTTTTCCAATATCAAAGGAGAAAGGGAAGGGGTGAAGGGCCGCAGGACTGAGGGAAGATAAAGAAGGGGGGAGGCAAAAAGTTGGGGAGAAGAGGGGAGGAGTTAGAAACTAACCTCCAGATTTTCCCCCGTCCTCTACCCTCCCTCTCCCTCCCTTCCATTCTCTCTCCCCCCTCCCCATCTCCATCGGGAAGTGAAAGAAATTAATGTTGAGTCCATCAGGTTGGAGACTCCCAAGGTGGAATTTGAGGTGTTGTTCCTCCAACCTGTGACTGACCTCAACGTGGCAGTCCAGGAGGCCACAGACACGATGTGTTGGTGTTGGAATGGGAGGTGGGACATCCTGGCTGTTGCAGGTGACAGAGCGAAAGTGCTCGATGAAGCGGTTCAGTCCTCCAATCTGCGTCAAGTCCCCCTGCTGTGGAGGGGACCACACCGGACGCAATGAATGACACCCTGGGATTCTCAGGCAAGGTGTTGCCTCACCTGGAAGGACTGTCTGGGGTCCTGAATGGTGCTGAGGGAGGATGTGTAGGGACAGGTGCAGCATTTGACACGGTTGCAGGGATAACTGCCGGGAGGGGGAGTTAGTGGGGAGGGACGGGTGGACAAGGGAGTCACGAAGGGAGTGACCCCTGTGGATAGGTGAGAGAGTTGGGGGGGAGGGGAAGGTGTGCATGGTGGTGGGATCCCGCTGGAAATGGCAGAAGCTGCGGAGAATGACGTGTTGGATACAGAGGTTCGTGGGGTGGTGTGTGAGGACAAGGGGAACACTGTGTCTCTTTTATGAGAGGATCCCAAAAACAAGAGGGTGTTGTTTTAGATTGGGTTTTAAGACTGATCATGTGTTTTTGCACAGAAAGTGATTGCTATCTGCAATGTGCTGGCAGAGGAGGTGGAGAATCTGATATAATTGTGATGATTCAGAGACATTTAGACAACCACTAACACAGCCGGGGCATGGAAAGAGGCAGAGGAGAGCAATGTCGATCAATGTGGATTTGGTGGGCTGCAGAGCCTGTTGCCCTGATGTACTGTGGAGAGTGGGGGAGTGAGAGAGGGCGAGGGCGAGGGGGAGGGAGAGAGAATGAGAGGAGGAGGATGAGAGGGAGAGAGAGGAGGGTGAGAGAGGGGGTGATGGAGAGAGGGGGAGACAGGGAGGGGGAGGGGAGGAGGAATGGGAGGGGGACGGGAGAGGGGGAGGGGAGGGGGAGAGATGGAAGGGAGGGGGAGAGAGGGATGGGAGGGGGAGTGTGAGAAAGGGGAGGGGAGAGGGAGGGGGAATAGGATCGGGAGGGGAGGGGGAGAGAGGGGGAGGGGAGGGGCAGAGAGGGGAGGGAGGGGTAGGGAGAGGGGGAGAGGGGACTGAGAGAGAGGAGGGAGGGAGGGGGAATGGGAGGGGGAGGGGAGGGAGAGAGAGGGGAGAGGAGGGGTTGAGATGGAAGGGAGGGGGAGAGGGGAGGAGAGAGGGAGGGACAATGGGATGGGGAGGGGAGAGGGAGAGAGGGGGAGCAGGGGAGTGAGGGGGAGGGGGAGAGAGGGGAGAGGGGAGAGAGAGAGTTAGAAAGAGGGGAGGAGAAGGGCAGAGAGAGGGGATGGAGGGGACGGAGAGAGAGAGAAAGGAGGAGAGAGCATGGGGATGGAGGGAGAGAGGGGATGGAGGTAGGTAGGGAGGGAGAGAAGGGAAGAGAGGGGGAGGGGGAGAGAGGGGGAGGGGGGAGGGTGTTTCTGGGATTCCGCTCTCTGGACAATTCTCAGGACTCCCTGTTCCCTTCGGTGTTTGTAACTGACCCCATCGCAGACCCTCATTCCTATTATACGCCACCCCTACCTCCTCACTGCCTCTCCCCCTCCACCATCACCCCCTCCCTCCCTCCCTCCATCTCCCCTCTTTCTCCCTCACCCCTCTTTCTCCAACTCCCTCTCATCCCCCTCTCCCCTAACCCCATCTCCCTCTCACTCCCCCTCACCCCCTCTCCCCCTCTCCCTCTCCCCCTCTCCCTCTCTCTCCACAGTACATCACAGAGACGGGCTCTGCAGCCCCCCAAATCTATGTCCATTGCTCCCCTTTGCCAGCATTAGGACGGTCTCCATCCATGCCCTGCCTGTGTTAGTGCTTGTCTCAATGTCTCTGAAACATCGCAATTAACTCAGACTCCACTACCTCCTCTGCCAGCACATTGCAGATCTCAATCACTCTGTGCAAAACCACCTCAGATGTCCCTTTAAACTTACTGCAAAACACACTCCATCCAGCCCCCCTCTCTCTGCCCCCGTCCCTTTCCCACCTCCCTGCGCCCTTCCCTCTTCTCCCCTTTCCATCTCCCCCTCCCTCTCCCCCTCTATGCCTAACCTGTCCCTTTACCACCTCTCTGTGCCCCTCTCTTTCCCACCTCTCTGCCCCGCTCTCTCTTCCCCTCCCTTTTCGATCTCCCCTCTCCCTTTCTCTTCCCCCTTCCCCCCTCTCTTCCCCTCTCTCTTCCCCCTCTCTTCCCCTTCCCCCTCACCCCTCTCCCCCTCTCTCTTCCTCCCTCTTCCCCCCTCTTCCCCCCTCTCTTCCCCCTCCCCCTCTCTTTCCCCTCTCCCCCATCTCTCCCCTCCTCTTCCCCCCCTCTTTCCCCTTCCCCCTCCTTTTTCCACCCCCTCTCTCTTCCCCCCTCTCTTCCCCCTCTCTCTTCGTCTCTCTTGCCCCCTCTCTCTTCCCCTCCTTTTTCCACCCCCTCTCCCTCTCTGCCCCCTCTGTCCCTTTCCCACCCCTGGTCTCTTTCCATCCTTCATCTCCCCCTCCCTCTCTGTCCCTCCCTCTGTCCTCTCTTTCCCCCCTCTTCCCCCCTCTCTTCCCCTCCATTTACCATCTCCCTCTTCCCCTCTCCCTCCCCATTCTCTCTCTCCTCCCCCATTCTCTCTCTCCTCTCCCCTACTCTCCCTCCGTCCCCTCCCTACCCACCTCTGTCTACCCCCACTCACCCCTCTCTCCCCCACTCCCCCTGTCTCTCCCCGCCTCTCTCCTCATCTCCATCTTCCTCTCCTCCCACACTCTCCTTCCACCTCTCTCTCTCTCACTCTCTCTCTCTCCTCTCTCTCTCTCTCTCTCTCTCTCTCTCTCTCTCTCGCTCTCTCGCTCTCTGTAGAGAGCCACAAACTTCCTCATATCCTTTAATTTCATTGTGGAATGGACCTGGCACTACCCATTATTGAATGAAACATATCGTGCATCCAGACACAGAGTCTCACAGCATGGACGCAGGCCCATCTGATCCATGATACCTCATCCAAGCTACTGCCATTTGCCAGACTTTGGACAATAACATTCCAAACCTTTCCAATCCGATACCAACTGTTCTTTAACTGTTGTTATTGGACCTGCCTTGACCACTTCCTTGGGCAGCTCGTTCCACATTGATACCACCTTTTGTGCAAGAAAGTTTTCCCTCTCATTCCTATTAAATCTCTCCCCTCTCACCTTAAACCTCTGCCCTCTGGTTCTTGATTCCACAAAACCTGGGAAAAAGACTGAGTGTTTTCACCCTGTCTCTGCTCCTTGTGATTTTACACACCTCTGCGAGATCACCTCTCAGTCTCCTAGGTTCCAAGGGATTAAGTCCCAGCCTGTCCAACCTCTCTGTATAAGCCAGTCTTTCAAACGCTGGAATCATCATTGCACGTCTTTTCTGTGCTCTTTCCAATAGCAGGGCGAACAAAACTGACCACAAGTGCGGCCTCACCAGCGTCCTGTGTGACCGCACCATGATCTCCCAACTTCGATGCTCAATGCCGTAACTTGCGGTCAGAAGCCCTCTTCACCACCTGTGAACCTACATTCAGGGAACCCCGTACCTGTCATATGAGGTCGCTCCATTCGACGACACTCCCCAGGGACCCTGCTGCTTACTGTGAAAGTCCAACCCAGATTGGGCTTCCCAAAATGCGACCCATCACACTTTGAGAAGTTGGTCATGGCAGGCATCAACTCCAGCCTCCCAGACAACCTTGACCCACTGCAATTCGCCTACTGCCGAAACAGGTCTGCAGCAGATGCCATCTCCCTGGCCCTACACTCAGCTCTGGAGCATCTGGACAGTAAAGACACCTACGTTAGACTACTGTTTATTGACTACAGCTCTGCCTTCAATACTGTAATCCCAAGCAAACTTGTCACCAAACTCCGAGACCTGGGACTCAACACCCATGGATCCTTGACCTTCTAACCAACAGACCACAATCAGTGAGGATAGGCAGCAATACCTCTGGCACAATTATTCTCAACACTGGTGCCCCACAAGGCTGCGTCCTCAGCCCTCTACTCTACTCCCTATACACTCATGACTGTGTGGCCAGATTCTGCTCTAACTCCATCTACAAGTTTGCAGATGATACCACCGTTGTAGGCCGTATCTCAAACAATGATGAGTCGGAGTACAGGAAGGAGCTTAGTGACATGGTGTCATGACAACAACCTTTCCCTCAATGTCAACAAAACAAAAGAGCTGGTCATTGACTCAGGAAAGGGGGCGGTGTACAAGCACCTATCTACATCAATGGTGCTGAAGTCGAGAGGGTTGAGAGTTTCAAGTTGCTGGGAGTGAATATCACCAACAGCCTGTCCTGGTCAAATCACATAGATGCCACGGCCAAGAAAGCTCACCAGCACCTCTACTACCTTTGGACTCCTAAGAAATTTGTTATGTCCTCTTTGACACTCACCAACTTTTATTGATGCACCATAGAAAGCATCCTATCTGGCTGCATCACGGCTCGGTATGGCAACTGCTCAGCCCAGGACTGCAAGAAACTGCAGAGAGTTGTGGACACAGCCCAGCGTGTCACAGAAACCTGATTCCCCTCCTTGGACTCTGTCTTTACCTCTCGCTGCCTTGGTGAAGCAGCCGGCATCATCAAAGACCCCACCCACCTGGGACATTCTCTCTTCTCTCCTCTTCCATCAGGTAGAAGATACAGGAGCCTGAAGGCACGTACCACCAGACTCAAGGGCAGCTTCTATCCCACTGTGATAAGACTATTGAACAGTTCCCTTATGTGATGAGATGGACTCGGACCTCATGATCTAACTTGCTGTGACCTTGCACCTCATTGCACTGCACTTTCTCTGTAGCTGTGACACTTTACTCTGTACTGTTGTTATTTTTACCAGTACTACCTCAATGCACTCTGTACTAACTCAATGTCTTCGCTGTGTAATGAATTGATGTGTCCGATCGGTATGCAAGACAAGTTTTTCACTGTACCTCGGTACAAGTGACAATAATAAGCTAATACCCAGACCAATAAACTCCATTTGCCATTCCTTGGCCTGTTGTGTAGCTGAACAAGATTCCTCCCTTTAATTTTTGACAACCTTCTTCATGGCGCACTGCACCTCCGAATTTAGTGTCACCTGCAAACTTAACAACCATGCCTTGTACATTCTTATCCAGATTGTTGCTGTGGATTACAAGCAACTATGGGTGTAGCACTGAGCCCTGGGGAACACCACTAGTTATGGACTTTCAGTCCTAGTAACAACCTTCCACCATCATCCTCTGCTTTCTACTGTCAAGCCAATAGTGTATCCAATTATCCAATCCTCCCTGGATTCCATGTGATTGAACCTTCCAGAGCAGCCTGCCACATGCAACTTTACCAAAAGGCCTCACTGAAGTCCACATAAACCACGGCTACCACCCTGCCCCCTTCGACTTCCTTGCTCACATCATCAAAACCCTCAGACAAGTTCATGATGTGATCTCCCATGGGCAAAGTTGTGCTACCCATCCCAAATCAACCCCTGTCTTTCCAGATGTGTGTGCACCTTTTCCCTCAGAATGCTCTCCAGTTACTTGCCAACCACAGATGTGAGACATCCTGGTCTATAGTTCGACAGATTTTCCTTGCTGCCCTTCTTAAATAAAGGCACAACATTAACCACCGTCCCGTCTTCCAGCACCTCACCTGTGGCTAATGAAGACACAAATATCTCAGCCAGGTCTCCCACAAATTCTTCCCTTCACTCCCACAAATTCTTCCCTTGGCTTCTACTGCCTACAGTGTAGCAGTTAGCATAACACTATTACAGCACCGGTGACCCGGGTTCAATTCCGGCCACTGCCTGTAAGGAGTTTGTACATTCTCCCTGTGTCTCTGTGTGGGCTTACTCCGGGTGCTCCGGCTTCCTCCCACATTCCAAAGGCAGATGGATTAGGAAGTTGCATGCATGTTATGTTGGCGCCAGAAGCGTGGCGACACCTGTGGGCTGCCCCCAGAACACTCTATGCAAAAGATGCATTCCTCTGTGTGTTTCGATGTACATGTGACCAATAAAGAAACCTTCATCTTAAATCCTTAATCAGGCTCTGTGGAGATTTGTCGACTTTCATATCTCCAGACATCCAGCACCTCCTCGACTGCGATGCGGACTATCCCAAAGACCTCCCTGTTTACTGTCCCCAGTCCTTATTTCTTTCCCCATTGGTGAAAAATGGGAGAAGTATTCATTAAGGACTTTGCCTATCAACTGTGCAACTGTGGCTCCACACCAAATTGTCCCCTTTGGTCTTTGAGGAACCCTATCCCCTCTTCTGGTTGCCCTTTTCCCCTTAACATACATAAAATCTCTTTGAATTTTCCTTGATCTTCTCAACCAAAGCCATCTCATGCCCCCTTCTCACCTTCCTGATTTCCTTCCTGAGTTCACTCCTGCATGCCCAAGACTCCTCCAGGGATATCATTGATCCCAGCTTCCTGTACTCAACCCATGCCTTCTCCTTGTTCCCGGCCCAGATGAACACCACCCAACGTTTCACTATTTTGTTCTTGTTCTCTCTTGGACAAACTTTCTAAATAATTTTCCTTGAGTCACAAGGACGTTGCTGGGACTGGAGAGCTTGAGTGACAAAGAGGCAGAGGCTTATAAAATCATGAGAGACATCTATAAGGCAGACTGTCACATCCGTTTTCCTCAAGGGGAGCTTAAAATCAGAGGGCACAGGTTTGACATTAGAGGGGTAGGTTTTAAGGGGAGATGAGGGGCATGCTTTTCACAGAGGGTGGTGGGTAGATGGAACGAGGAAGTGATAGAGGTGGCTACAATTACATTTCAGAGGGATTTGGACAGGTGCATGCTCAGGAAGGGCACAGAGGGATCTGGGCCGGATGCAGGGAAGGCATGTTGCTTGCATGGATGAGATGGGACACAGGGCCTGTCTCCATGATGTGTAACACCTGGACTTACATAGGTAATTTCAACCGTCAAAACTGCAGCTCATCACTCATCATCGACTCTGTGTGTTTTAAAATACTAAACCTCACTGTACAGCGTAGAGTCTGGAGAAATACGTTCCCCAAAAGACCAGCATGTGTTGACAAAATACTCTTGAGCCAACAAAGAGACACAAGAGATTCTGCAGAAAATGGAATCTGGAGCAAGACACACACACACACACACGCACGCACGCACGCACGCACGCACGCACGCACGCACACGCACACGCACACACACACACACACACAAAGTGCTGGAGGAACTCAGCAGGTCAAGCAGCAGCCATGGAGGGAGATAAACCATTGACATTTCGGGTCGAGACCCTTTGTCACTCTCGACTTGAAACATCGACCGTTTATTTCCCTCCACAGATGCTGCCTGACCTTGCTGAGACACATTTGTGTTGAATCTTGAATCTCTTGAGATTTGCTCAGGTCACAACACACTCCATTAGTGTCACCGGGAGAGAGAAAGGGGTATTGGTATTGGTTTATTATTGTCAGCTGTACCGAGGTAAAGTGAAAAACCTGTCTTGCATACTGTTTGTACAGATCAATTCATTACACAGTGCAGTTACATTGAGTTAGTACAGAGTGCATTGAGGTAGTACAGGGTGCATTGAGGTGGTACAGAGTGCACTGAGGTAGTACAGAGTGTCTTGAGGTGGTACAGGGTGTATTGAGGTAGTACAGGGTGCATTGAGGTAGTACAGAGTGCACTGAGGTAGTACAGAGTGCATAGAGGTGGTACAGTGTGCATTGAGGTGGTACAGGGTGCATTGAGGTAGCACAGGGTGCATTGAGGTAGTACAGAGTGCACTGAGGTAGTACAGAGTGCATTGAGGTGGTACAGTGTGCATTGAGGTGGTGCAGAGTGCATTGAGGTGGTACGGGGTGCACTGAGGTAGTACAGGGTGCACTGAGGTAGTACAGGGTGCATTAAGGTATTACAACATGCATTGAGGTATTACAGCATGCATTGAGGTAGTACAGAGTGCACTGAGGTAGTACAGAGTGCATTGAGGTAGTATAGAGTGCACTGAGGTAGTACAGAGTGCATTGAGGTAGTACAGGGTGCATTGAGGTAGTACAGAGTGCACTGAGGCAGTACAGAGTGCATTGAGGTGGTACAGGGTGCATTGAGGTAGTACAGGGGGCATTGAGGTAGTACAGAGTGCACTGAGGTAGTACAGAGTGCATTGAGGTGGCACAGTGTGCATTGAGGTAGTGCAGAGTGCATTGAGGTGGCACAGGGTGCACAGGTAGTACAGGATGCATTGAGGTATTACAACATGCATTGAGGTATTACAGCATGCATTGAGGTAGTACAGAGTGCACTGAGGTAGTGCAGAGTGCATTGAGGTAGTACAGGGTGCATTGAGGTAGTACAGGGTGCACTGAGGTAGTACAGAGTACATTGAGGTGGTACAGGGTGCATTGAGGTGGTACAGGGTGCATTGAGGTAGTACAGGGTGCATTGAGGTAGTACAGGGTGCATTGAGGTAGTACAAAGTGCACTGAGGTAGTACAGAGTACATTGAGGTAGTACAGGGTGCATTGAGGCAGTACAAAGTGCACTGAGGTAGTACAGAGTACATTGAGGTAGTACAGGGTGCATTGAGGTAGTATAGGGTGCATTGAGGTAGTACAGATAAAAACAATAGCAGTACAGAATAAAGTGTCAAAGCTACAGAGGAAGTGCAGTGCAATAAGGTGCAAGGTCCATCTCATCATTTAAGGAGTCCATCTCAATTTATAACATGAGAGAGAGTGGGGGGAGAGAGATAGGAGGAAGAGAAATGTGGCATGTGGGGAGAAGAGAGGGGACACGAGCGACTGCAGTTGCTGGAAACCTGGAGCAGGACGCAAAATACGGGAGGAGTTCAGCAGCATCAAATGGACAGTCGCTGTTTCGGGTCGAGACCCTTCACCTGGACTGGGAGGAAAGAAGGGAGATAGTCAGTATAAAAAGGTGGGGAGGTGGGAGCGATGGAGCAAGAGGTGGCAGGTTATGGGTGGATCCAGGCGAGGGGGGTGATGGGCGGCAGAGTGGGAATAATATTAGAAACTGGGAGACGTAGGTGGAAGTGACAAAGGGCAGAAGAAGCTGGAACCTGATTGGAGAGGACAGTGGTCCGTGGAATAATGAAGGAGGTGAGGGGGACAAATGGAAGGAGGAGTTTGTGGGAGATGGGCAGGAGAGGGGAAAGATGGGGCGCTGGTGGGATAAGGGGAAATGGGGACACAGGGGAGAGGTTACCTGAAATTAGAGAGATCAATGTACATCCGGTCAGGTTGAGAGGGGGAGGGAGAGGGGGAAGAGAAAGAGGGGGGAGTGAGGGGGAGAGAAAGCAGGAGAGTGGGAAAGAGGGAATGAGAGGGAGAGGGGGAAAGGGGGAGGGTGTGTGGGGGAGAGGGGGGAAGAGAAAAGGGGGCAAGAAAGGGAGATGGTAAAGAGAGAAGGGCAGAGAAAGAAAGGGTAGAGAAGAGGAGAGAGGGGGGAGAGGAAGGAAGGAAAAAGTGAGAGAGAGGGGGAGAGAGAGAGGGGAAGAGAGGGGAGAGAGAGGAGGGGGAGTAGGGGAGGGAGGGGAGGGGAGGGGTGTGAAAGGAATGAGAAAGGGAAAGCGGAGGGGAGAAGAGGAGAGAAAATGGGGAACATGGGGTAGAAAGGACGGGAGAAGAAAGGGGTGAGATGTGAGAGAGGGTAAAATGTGAGAGGGAGAAGGGGAGAGGGTAAAATGTGAGGGGGAAGGGAAGAGGGGAAAGTGTGAGGGAAGGGGAGTGGGAAAAGTGAGAGGGAGAAGGGGAACGGGGAAGGGGAGACGGGGAAAGGGAGCAGGGACGGGAAGACGGGGAAGGGGAGGGTGGAGCAGGGGTGAGGGGAGGGTGAGAGGGTAGGGAGGGAGATGGGGAGGGAGAGGGAAGAGATGATGGAGAGAGAAAGGGTGGAGGGCGGCTGGAAGGGGGAGGGGGAGGAGGGAATGAGAAAGTGGGGGAAGGGGAGAGAAAGAAGGGGTAGAAAGGAATGGGGAGGAGGGAAAAGCCAGTGAGGGGGGAGAGGGGGAAGGGGAGAGAGAAAGGGGAGAGAGGGGGGAAGGGAAGAGAGGGGGAAGGGGAGAGAGAGGGGAGAGGGGGAAGGGGAGAGAGAGAGGGGAGAGAGGGGGGAAGGGAAGAGAGGGGGAAGGGGAGAGAGAGGGGAGAGGGGGAAGGGAAGAAAGGGGGAAGGGGAGAGAGAAAGGGGAGAGAGGGGGAAGAGAAGGGAGGGAGGAGAGAGAGGGGAGAGAGGGGGGAAGGGAAGAGGGGGGGAAGGGGAGAGAGGGAGAGAGGGGGAAGGGAAGAGAGGGGGAAGGGGAGAGAGAAAGGGGAGAGAGGGGGAAGGGAAGAGAGGGGGAAGGGGAGAGAGAGGGGAGAGGGGGAAGGGAAGAAAGGGGGAAGGGGAGAGAGAAAGGGGAGAGAGGGGGAAGAGAAGGGAGGGAGGAGAGAGAGGGGAGAGAGGGGGGAAGAGAAGAGGGGGGGAAGGGGAGAGAGGGAGAGAGGGGGAAGGGAAGAGAGGGGGAAGGGGAGAGAGAAAGGGGAGAGAGGGGGAAGAGAAGAGAGGGAGGGGAGAGGGGGGAAGGGAAGAGAGGGGGAAGGGGAGAGAGAGGGGAGAGAGGGGGAAGGGGAGAGAGAAAGGGGAGAGAGGGGAAAGGGGAGAGGGGGAAGGGGAGAGAGAAGGGGTAAGGGGAGAGAGAGGGGAGAGGGGGGGAAGGGGAGGGGGAAGGGGAGAGGGGGAATGGGAGAGAAAGGGGAAGCGGAGAGAGGCAGAGGGGTGCAGGAGGCGAGGGGGAAAGATTGGCAGACAGAGAGGGAGAAGCAAAAGGACAGAGAGAGAAGGGGAGAAGGGGAGAGGGAGAAAGGGAGAGAGGAGGTGGAAGGAAGGCGGGAAGGGAGAGACAAGGAAGGGGACAGCGGAGAGTAAGAGGGGAGAGAATGGAGGAGAGGGGAGGGAAGAGCAGGGAAGGGAAATGGGGAGCTGGAGGGGAGGGGAGAGGGGGAGAGAAAGAGAGGAGAGAGAGGGGGGAGCGAGGAGGGGGAAGAGGGTGGACGGGGTGTGGGAAGAGCAGGGAGGGGGAGGGGTGGGTGGGTGTGTTAGAGGTGGCAAGAGTTGGGGAGAGGGGAAAGAGGTGAGAGGGAGAAAGGGAGTGGGAGGGGGAGAGGGGAATGAGACGGTGAGGGGAGAAGGGGGAGAGAAAGAGGGGAGCGAGGGAAAAGAATGAGAGAAGGGTAGGGGCAGGAGAGCAGGAGGGAGAACGAAATGATGACAGAGGGAGAGAGAGAAGGGGAGATGGAGGAAGGGAGAGGAGGGGGAAGGAAGGGAGGGAGAGACAAAAGGGGGAGAGGAAAGTGAGGGAGAGAAAGGGGAGAGAATGAGGGAGGGAGGAGAGGTCGGTGGAGGGAGAAGGGAAGGAATTGGGGAGAGAAAGGGGGAGCAGGGAGGCAGGGGGATGGGGATGGGATGCAGGGAGGGCTTGGGGAAGCGGTGGGTGGGGAGGTTAGGTGGCAAGAGTGGAGGGGTGAAGGGCTGAGGGTGGGGGAGAGGGAGGAGAAGGGGGAATGGGAAAGGAGGAGGGGAATGGGGTGAAAGGGAGGAGGAGGGCGATAGGGTGGGGGAGAGGAGGGAGGGGAGGGGGAGAGGGGAATGAGAAATAAGGGAATATGGCAGAAAGGAGGGGAGGGAAAGAGGGGAGAGGGGTAGAGGAGAGGGAGGAGAAGATGATTCTGAGAGAGGGGGAGAAAAAGAGGGGAGGGAATGAGGGAGCAGGGGAGGGAGGGGGGAGGGAAAAGGGGAAAGTGGGAGAGAAAGAGGGGATGGGGAGGGTGTGGGAGGGTGGGTCCGAGGGGCTGAGGGGGAAAGGGTTAGACGGTGAGAGTGGAGAGGGGAGGGTGAGGAGGAGGAGGAGAGGAGGAGAAGAGGGTGCAGAGGGGAGGCTGGGGGATGGGGAGTGGGGAGGTGGAGGGGTCGGAGGGAGGGTGGGGATGTGGGGAGCTGGGGGGAGAGGGTGGGGGGATGGCAAGAGGGGAAAGGGGAGAGAGGAATGAGGACGAGGAGGTGGAGGGGAGAATGGAGAGACAGGGGGAAGAGGGGGTAGAAAGGAAGGGAGAGAAAGAGGGGAGTGAAAGGGCTGAGAGGAAAGAGAGGGGAGAAAGGGAGAGGGAAGGAAGAGGGGGAAGATGGGGGGAGAGTGGGGAGAGAAAGAGGGGAGAGAATGGAGGAGGGAAACGGGGAGCAGGGAGGAAGGGGGCATGGGTGATGGGGAAGTGGTGGGGAGGGGTGGGGGTGTGGGGGCAAAGGGTTAGAGGGTGGCGAGGGGGAAGAGAGGGGTAGCAAAGGGGAGGAAAGGAGGGGGAGAGGAAGAGAGTAGGGGAGGGGGAGTGGGAGGGAATGAGAAAGAGGGGGAAGGGGAGGGGAGAGGGAAGGGGTAGAAGGAGAGGGGGAGAGGAGGAAGAAGAGAGAGCGGGAAGGGGATTGAGCGGGGGAAGAGAAAGAGGGGTAGGTGAGGGGAAAGAGGGAAAAGATGACAGAGAGGTGAGAGAAGGTGGGGAGGGGGAGGGGAGAGAGAGGGGGAAGAGAAGGAGGGGGAGTGGTGTGAGGGGAGAGGAAGAAGGGAAAGGCAGAGAGGCAACGCAAGAGAGAGAGGAGAGGGAGAAAGGGAGATGGGGAAAGAAGAGGGGGAGAGAAAGGGAGAGACAAAAGTGGGAGGGGTCGAGTACGAGGGAGGAGGGGGAGGAAGGAGGAGGGAGAGGGGAGGGTAACAAGAGGGGAGAGAAAGAGGGGAGAGAATGAGGGAGGAGTGGGGGTCGGAAGGAGAGGCAGGACAAGCAGGCAGGAGGGGAGGAGGGAAATGGGAGGAGGAGCGTGAACGGATGGAGGGGAGAAAGGGGGAGCAGGGAGTGGGAGGAGGGGGACGGGGAAAGTGTGGGGAGGCTCGGCAGAGGGATCAGGGTGAGGGGGTGAGGGGCAAGAGGGGGGAGAAAGGAGGAGGGGAAGGGCAGAGGGGGAGAAAAGGGGACGGACAATGATAGGGAGTGGGTGAGGGAGCGACGTGGGAGAGTCAATGGAGAGGGGAGAAGGGGGAGGGAGAAGGGGAGAGGGGCTGGGAAAGGGGGAAGAGGTCTGGGGGAGAGAGAGGAGAGAGTGTGGGGGTGGGGAGAAAGGGGGACAGGGAAGAAGAGGGGGTGGGTGGAGTCATGGAAGAGAAAAGCAGGGAGGGGAGAGAGAAGAGGGTAGACAGAGGGGAGAGAGGGAAGACAGGACAGTGGGAGAGAGCAGGGAGAAGGAGGCGGGTGAGGGGATGGGGTAGAGAGAGGATGAAATGGATGCCTGGGGAGGGCAGAAAAGGGGGTGGGAGAAAGAAGTTGGGAAGGGGTGAGGGAGGGAAAGGGGAGAGGGGGAGGAAGGGAGAGGAAGGGGAAAGAGGGACAGAGAAAGGGAAAGAGAGGAGAGGGAGAGAGTGGGGTGGAGAGAGAGAGTGGGGTGGAGGGGGAGAGTTGGGTTGAGGGGGAGAGTGGGGTGGAGGGCGAGAGTGGGGTGGAGGGGGGAGAGTGGAGTGGAGGGGAGAGTGGGGTGGAGGGGGGAGAGTGGGGTGGGGGACAGGGGTGGAGGGGGAAGAGACGAAGTAAAATGTGAGTGGGAGTGTCAGAGATGGGAGGTAGGCAGGAAGAGAGAGGGTGGGGAGAGAAGTGGTAGAGGAGGAAGGAGAGCGAGAGGAAGGGGAGAATGACAGGGAGAGGTTGTCAGTGAAGGTAGAGGAAGGGGGATAGAGTGTGAGGGAGGGAGGGGAGATAGGGAGGGAGGGGAGAGAGATGGCAGAGGGGCAGAGGTCAGATTGGGAGGGAGGCAAGGACTGGAGGGAAGAGGAGAGAGGGGAAGGAAGGGAGGGGAGATGAGAGAGGGCAGGGGAGTTGAGGGAGAAAGGAGGATGGATATGAGGGGAGGGGAGACCAGGGACAGGAGGGAGGGGAGGGAGGATGAAAGGGGGAGAGGCAAAGGGGAGACGGGGAGGCTCAGGGAGAGGGGTGAAGGAGGGGAAGGTAGAGGAGGAAGGGGGAGAGGGCTGGGGAGCAGGGAGCAAGAAGGGAGAGAGAGTGATAGGGAGGGGAGGGGAGTGGGGGTGGAGAGGGGGAGGGGAGAGGGCAAAGGAGAGGGAGGAGACGGTCTGGGATTGGGAGGGGGTGGGAGAGAGAGATCAGAGGGGGAGGGAGAGGATTGCCAGCAGGGGAGGGAATGGAGGGGGTGCTGAAGGGAGGGAGAGGAGGGTCAGAGGGAGGGGGGAGCAAGAGGAGAGGGAGAGGGTGATTGAGAGGGGTTGAGGGGGAGAGAGGGAAAGGGATGGAGTGTGAGGGAGAGGGACAGGGAGAGGGAGAAGCAGGGAGGGAAAGGGTGAGGGGACAGTGAGGGGAGGGAGAGGCAGAGGGGGAGAGGGAGGGAGGAGGGTGGGGGAGAAAGGGGCAAAGAGGAAGAGGGAGTGTGGGGAGAAGGCTGAGGAGGGAGAGGGAGGGGAGAGAGAGGGGAAGTGGAGGGAGAGAGGGAGTGAGGGAGTGAGGTGGGGAGAGGGAATCAGGGGAAGGGAGCTGAGAGGGGAGGAGGGAGGGGAGAGGAAGAGGTTGAGGGGAGAGGCAAACTGAGGGGGAGATAAGGGCATCAGAGAGGGAGGGAGGAGAGCGCGGGAGTGGAGGGGAGAGAGTGGGGAGGGAGACTGTGGGGTGGACATAGAGGGCTAGGGGAGAGGGGGAAGGAAGTGGTAGGAGTGGAGAGGGGCAAGCAAAGGCAGAGGGAGGGAGAGAGAGAGGGTAGGGAGTGGAGTGAGAGGACAAGAGAGGGAGGGAGGGGAGAGAGTGGGGGAGACAAAGAGGGGGAGGAAGAGGAGAGAGGGGAGGGGAGAGAAGTGGGAGTGGAGAGAGGGAGGGAGTGGAGGGGAGAAGTGGAGAGAGAGCAGGTGCAGAGAAAGGGGAGAATTGGAGAGAGGGGGAGGAGAGGAGAAACTGGCAGAGGGAGGGAAGAGAGTGTGGCAGAGGGAGGGGAGGGGGCAGGGAGGGGAGAGAGAGGGTTGAAGGTTGAAGGGAAAGAGAGGGGAGGGAGAGGTGATGTGGGGAGGGGGAGGGAGGGGAGAATGAGAGGGAGGGAGGTAAGAGGGAGGGGAGAAAGGGGGAGGGGACGGAGGGGAGGGAGGTGAGACAGGCTGATGGGGAGGGAGAGTGAGACAGGGAGGAGAGAGAGGGAAGGGGAGATAGTTGAGAGGGCAGAGAGAGGGGGAAGGGAGGGTAGGAGAGAGGGGAGGGGAGAGGGGAGGAGAAGAGAGTGGAGGGGGAGAGGGGAGAGGGGAGGGGTAGAGGAGAGAGGGGAGAGAGGGGAGGGGTTGGGGAGGGGGGAGAGAGGGGAGGGGAGAAGGGAGGGGGAGGGTGGGAATGAGGGGAGGGGGAATGGGAGGGGGAGAGAGGGGAGGGGAAAGAGGGGAGAGGGAAGGGAGAGGGGGCTGAGGCAGTGTTGACAGAGGTGGTGAGTGAGGGCAGAGGGGAGAGAGAGAGGGGGAGGAGAGGGTAGAGAGGAGACAGAGAGGGAGAGAGAGAGGAGAGAGGGAGAGAGAAGGGGGAGAGGGGAGAGAGGGGAGAAAGAGGGGAGAACGAGGGGGAGAGGACTGAGAGACACTGGTCAGTAGACAGCCTCTCAGTTCCCCTCTCTCAGGGGGAGATCTGTACACTGACCAGTGTCTCTCATTCCCAGTGTCTCAGGAGGATATCTCCACAATGAACAGTGTTCCTCAGTCATCTCCCTCTCAGTGAGATATTTTTACACTGTATGGTGTCTCCTGGTCCAACTCTCTCAGGGATGGTCTGTAAACTGATCAGTGTCTCTCAGTCCCTCTCTCAGGACAATACCTGTACACTGACCAGTATCTCTCAGTCCCTCTCCCTTAGAGGGACATCTGTACACTGATCAGTGTTTCTCAGTCCATATCTCTCAGGAGGAGATCTGTCTACTGACCAGTGTCTCTCAGTCCTCTCCCCCTGGAGGAGTAGAGAGAGGGAGGGGGAGGGAGAGAGAGGGAATAAGGGGATGGAGGGGGAAAGAGGGGATGGGATGGAGAGAATGAGCGAGAGAGGGGGAGTCGGGGGAGAGAGGTGGAGAGGGGGAGAAGGGAGAGAGGGTGAGCGGAGAGAGGGGGAGGGGAGAGACGTGGAGTGCAAGAGAACGTGTGAGGGTGGGGAGAGAGCAGGCAAGGTGAAGTGAGGGGCAGGGAAGAGGTGAGAGAAGCGAGAGAGGAGGGAGAGGAGGACAAGAGCGGGATGGGGGTGAGAGCGAGAGAGAGGTGTGGCAGAGAATGATTCAGAGAAAAGGCTCAAACTCAGATTTCAACCATTCCGGCGCTCCCTCCTTGCTCTCTCTCTCTCTCTCTCTCTCTCTCTCTCTCTCTCTCTCTCTCTCTCCCCCCCTCTCTCTTTCTCTCACTCTCTCTCTCTTTCTCTCTCCCCTGTCTTAAACCTTAGCTTAGGCCTCAGTGTTCTCCCGTACAGAAATCCGGGCCTGTCTGAGAGACGCTTTCCTCCCATTTCCCAAAAATCTGTCTGGGCTTGAACCCGGAGATACCCGGGGATGGTGGGCAAACTGACCTCTCTCTGACGAGGGCTGCTCAGCGAAACGCCAACGTGGCCAAGTTTACATCTTCGGCGAGGTACAACGAACGGCAGCTGAAACCTTCCCTGGCAGGATTATCCCGGAAAAACAGGCCTCCGTCACACCTCCACAAAAACAGGGAGTAATTTGAGAAGATCATTAACATGTTATTCAAGGGCAGGTCCCCACATGTTTATTGTGCATAAGGGTGTGTTAATTGACAAGGTGCCTCTCAGTCCCACTCTCACAGTGTAATCTGTTAAATGAATCTCTGTTAACTGTTAATCTGTTAACTAATGTCTCTCAGTCTGGTGCTCTCAGGGGGAGATCGGTACACTGACCGGTGTCTCTCGGTTCGTCTCTCTCGGGGGAGATTTGTACACTGTCCAGCGTCTCTCAGTCCATCTGTCTTGGGCGGATAGCTAAACACTGGCAGTTGTCGCTCAGTCCCTCTGTCTCTCAGGGGGAGATCAATATACTGACCGGTGCCTCTCAGTCCCCCTCTCTCAGGGGGAGATCTGTACACTGACCAGTGTCTCTCATTCCCAGTGTCTCAGGAGGATATCTCCACAATGAACAGTGTTCCTCAGTCATCTCCCTCTCAGTGAGATATCTTTACACTGTATGGTGTCTCCTGGTCCAACTCTCTCAGGGATGGTCTGTACACTGATCAGTGTCTCTCAGTCCCTCTCTCAGGACAATACCTGTACACTGACCAGTATCTCTCAGTCCCTCTCCCTTAGAGGGACACCTGTACACTGATCAGTGTTTCTCAGTCCATATCTCTCAGGAGGAGATCTGTCTACTGACCAGTGTCTCTCAGTCCCTCACTCTCAGGGGGATACCTGCACACTTATCAGTGTCTCTCAGTCCCTCTCTCTTAAAGGGATATCTGTACACCGACTAGTGTCTCTCAGTCCCTCTCTCTCAGGGGGATATCTGTATACTGACTGGTGTGTCTCAGTCCCTCGCTCTCAGGGGGATATCTGTATACTGAAAGGTGTCTCTCAGTGCCTCTCTCTCATGGGCATATCTGTACACTGACCGGCATCTCTCAGTCCTTCTCTCTCAGGGTTTTCATTACACTGACTGGTGTCTCTCAGTCCCCCTCTCTCAGGGGTTGCTTGTACACTGAACGGTGTCTCTCAGACCCTCCCATTCAGGGGGATATCTGTACTTTCAACAGTGTCTCTCAGTCTCTCTCTCTCTCTCTCTCTCTCTCTCTCTATCTCTCAGGGGGAGATCTGTACACTGACCTAGTGTCAGTCCCTCTCTGTCAGGGGATTTCTGTACACTGGCAGTTGTCTCTCAGTCCCTGTCTCTCTCAGGGGATTATCTGTACACTCGCCAGTGTCCCTCAGACCATCTCTCTCAAGGGCATGTTTGCACACTGACCGGTGTGTCTCAGTCTCTATCTCTCAGGGGGATATCAGTTTACTGAATGGTGTCTCTCTGACCCTCTCTCTCAGGAGGAGATCTACACTGAACAGGGTTCTTCAGTCCCTCTCTCTCAGTGATATATCATTACTGTGAATGGTGTCTCTTGGTACATATCTCTCAGGGATCATCTGTACATTGACCAGGGTCTCTCAGTTCCTCTCTCTCAGGGGAATTGCTGTGCACTGACCAGCATCCCTCTCTCTCAGTGGTGTATCTGTACATTTACCAGTGTCCCTCAGTCATTCTCTCACAGGGAAATGCCTGTACACTGTTCGGTACTTACTGGTCCCTCTCTCTCAATATCTGTAACTGACCGGTGTTGCTCAGACCCTCCCAATCAGGGGGATATGTACTTTGAACAGTGTCTTTCAGTTTCTCTCTCTCTCTCAGGGGGATATCTGTACACTAAATGGTGTCTGTCAGTCCCTTTCTCTCAGCAGGAGATCAGTATACTGACTGGTGTCTCATTCCCTCTCTCTCAGGGGGAGATCTGTAAATTGACCAGTGTCCCTCAGTCCCTCTCTCAGGGGGGATCTGTACACTGAACAGTGTCGCTCAGTCCCTCTCTCTCAGGGGGAGCTCTGTGCACTGACCGTTGTCTCTCAGTCCCTCTGTCTCAGGGGGAGATCTGTACATTGACCGGTGTTTCTCCGTCCCTCTCCCTCAGGGGAATCACTGTACACAGTGCATACAACTCTGGTAGCCAAAGGAGTGATTGTTGATTTGGCCCTCCTTTGGCATGGACTCTGCTCGAGTTTGCAACATGGCTCACGTGTTTGGACTATGACCGATCTATATTTCAGGCCTGCCTTTAATGTATGCAGCATGAAACAGGTGGGGTCAGGCTTTTGTACATCCACCAGGTCCAAGAACTTCAGCATCAGGCAAAAAGCAGAGATTGTCTCACAGTGACGTGACAGGCAATTTCGCTTTGGTATTGGGGCGTACATCTGAACTTTAGAACAGCACAGGCCCTTTGGCCCATGATGTGCCAACATATTATCCTGTTCTCAGATCTCTCTTCCCCTTCCCTCCCACATAGCCCTCTATTTCTCTATCATTCATGTGCCTATCTGAGAGTCTCTTAAGGGTCCCTAACATATCTGCCCACACAACCTCTGCCAGCACTGTGTTCCATGCACCCACCACTCTCTGTGTAAAATAAACACTTACATCTGACATCCCTCCTGCACCTTCCTCCAATCACCTTAAAATTATGTCCCCTCGTGTTAGCTATTGTCGCCCAGGGAAAAAGTTTCTGACTGTCCACTCAATCTCTGCCTTTAATCACCCTGTACACCTCTATCAAGTCACCTCTCATCCTCCTTCTCTCTAAAAGAGAAAAGCCCTCACTCACTCAACCTATCCTCATAAGACATGCTCTCCAATCCATGCAGCATCCTGGTAAATCTCCTCTGCACCCTCTCTAAAGCTTCCACATCCTTCTTATAATGAAGCAACCAGAAGTGAACACAATACTCCAAGTGTGGTCTCACCAGAGTTCTACAGAGCTGCAACATTATCTCATGGCTCTTCACCTCAATACCCTAAATAATGAAGGACAACACACTATACGCCTTGCTAACAATCCTATTGACCTGCGCGGCAACTTTGTGGGATCTATGGAGGTGGACCCCATGATCCCTCTGTTCCTCCACACTGTGAAGAGTCCTGCCAATGACCTCGTATTCTGCCTTCTAATTCAATCTTCCAAAGTGTATCACTTCACACTTTTCCGAGTTGAATTCCGTCTGCCACTTCTCAGCCCAGCTCTGCATCCTATCAATATCCTGTTGTAACCTACAGAAACTTTCTACACGATCCACAACACCACCAACCTTTGTATCAGCTGCAAACTTATTATCCCATCCTTCCACATCCTCATCCAAGTCATTTAATAAAATCACAAAGAGCAGTGGTCCCAGAGCAGATCCCTGCGGAACACCACTGGTCACCGACCTCCAGGCAGAATATGCTCCATCTACCACCACCCTTGGCCAATTCTGAATCCCTACAGCCAAGTCTCCCTGGATCCCATGCCTACTGAATTTCTGAATGTCTTTCATAAGGAACCTTATCAAACACTTTACTAAAATCCATGTACACCACATCCACTGCTCTACCTTCGTCAATGTGCTTTGTCACATCCTCAAAGAATTCAATCAGGCTCGTGACTGTCCCTAATCAGCCTATGCTTCTCCAAATGCCCATAAATCCTGTCTCTAAGAATCTTCCCCAGTAATTTGCCCACCACTGAAGTAAGACTCACTGGCCTGTAATTCCCAGGGTTATCCCTACTCCCTTTCTTAAACAAAGGAATGGCATTTGCCACCCTCCAATCATCTGGCACTACTCCTGTGGCTAGTGAGGACACAAAGATCATCGCCAAAGGCACAGCAATCTCTGCCCTAACTTCCCGTTACAACCTTTGATAAACCCTGTCTGGCCCCGGTGACTTATCTATCTGAATGTTTTTCAAAAGTTCCAGCACATACTCTTTCCTCACGTCGACATACCCTAGGGTATAAGCCTGTTGTACTCCATCCTCACAATTGTCAATGTCTCTCTCACTGATGAATGCTGAAGCAAAGTATTCATTAACCTCCACTACTTCTTCCAGTTCCAGGCACATGTTTCCTCTTTTATCCCTAATTGGGCCTACCCTCACTCTAGTCGTCCTCTTATTCTTCACATATGTGTAGAACACCTTGGGGTTTTCCTTAATCCTACTCACCAAGGTCTTCCCATGACCCCATTTAGCTCTCCTTAATACATTCTTGTTCCCTCCTGGCTACCATATCACTCTCCAGCGTCCTGTCTGATCCATGCATCCGAAACCTTATGTAAGCTTCTTTCTTCCTCTTGAGAAGATATTCTACATTTCTTGTCAACCACGGTTCCTTCCCTCTACCATCCTGACCCTGCCTCAATGGGACAAACCTACCAGAACCCCATGCAACTATTCCTTAAACGATCTCGACATTTCTCCTGCATACTTCCCCAAGAACATGTTCCCAGTTTATTCTGCCTTGTTCCTGCCTAAAAGCATCATAATCCCCCCACCCGCAATTAAATACTTTCCCATATCGTCTGCTCCTATCCCTCTCCAAGGTAAAGGTCAAAGATTTGTGGTCACTCTCTCCAAAATGTTCTCCAGCCGAGAGATCTGAAACCTGATCAGGCTCATTGCCTAGTATCAGGTCCAGAATGGCCTCTCCTCTAGTCTGCCTGTCCACATACTGTGTCAGGAATCCTTCCTGTACACACCGAACGAACTCCGCCGCATCTATCCCCTTTACACTGAGGAGGTGTCAATCAATATTCGGGAAGTTGAAATCACCCATGACAACAACCCTGTTATTTTTGCACCTTTCCAAAATCTGCCTCCCAATCTGCTCCTTGGTGTCTCTGCTGCTATTGAGCGGGGTGGGGGTGGTGTCTGTAGAATATTCCAGACAGAGTGATCTCTCCCTTCCTGTTTTGGACTTCAACCCACACTGATTCAGTAGACGATCCCTCCAGTCATCCTCCCTTTCTACAGCTGTGACACTGTCCCTGATCACCAAAGCCACTCCCCCACCTCTTTTACCTCCCTGGGGGATATCTGTACACTGACCAGTTTCTCCTAGTGCCTCTCTCTCAGGGGGTTATCTGTATATTGACCGGTGTCTGTCAGTCCCTGGCAGGACGTCATGTTGCAGTTGCAGAAAACTTTGGAGAATTGTGTGCAGTTATGTTGTTCCCAGTACAGGAAGGATATGGCAGCTTGCTTCACCAAGCGACTGCCTGGATGAATTTGTTGTAAGGAGGGGTTGGACAAAAGTGAATCGTTTCCTGTGGAGCATGGGCGGCGTGACCTCTTCAAGGTGAGAAGTGAATGTTTCAAAGGAAATGTGCTGGGCAAGTTGTTTACACTGAGAGTGGTGCGGGCCTGGAACGGGCTGGCAGGGGTAACGGTAGAAACAAATGCGATATGGCCTTCAAGAGACATTTAGACAGACGTGAATATGCATAGAATGTAGGGATATTGATAGAGTGCAAGGGATTTTGTTTAATTTGGCATCGTGTTTTCCGCAGACTTCCTGAGCCCAAGATCATGTTCAGCTGACAGACTGTTCTATGTTTTATGTTCCATGAAATTGCAACTCCAACCCCATTCTTCCCTTAACCCCTTCGGTGCCACTGAACATTGTTCTGCCTGTGTTGCCCATCCCACAACCATGTCCATGTAAGTGTTGTGACATCCCAGTCCCATGTTCGTATCCATGTCCGCGTTCATCTGGCTTAACTGTCAGGCTTTGTGCAATAAAATAAATGCAACAACATGTCAGACCTTGCTCTCTTCCTGCCCTGTCCCTGTCTGTCCTGCCTACTGGAACTGCTCGCATTCACTTCTATCTTTGCCTCAACCTTTTCAGAAGCCCCGCTCCTGCTTTGGGTACCATTCCCTGCTGGAGCCATTCAAACCCTCCCCAGTAGCACCCACAATCTCCCCAACAGTCAAGGGTCAAACATGGAGGAGGATATGGATGATGTTGGGATCAGGGAGGGAATTGGTGATGTTCCAGGTCTCGTCTACATGATGAAGGAGGAGTTCTGGGGTGTTTTGTGAAACATTGATATTGAACAATTCGCAGGTCCTGATGGAATCTACCCTTGGACATTTAGGGAGGCAAGGGAGGAGAATGCTACGTTCATGACAGAAGTCGTTCTATACTCTTTCAGTCCATACCTACCGTTTCTTGAGTTATAAAGAGAGGCTGGTTCGGCTGCCACTTTCTTCCTTGGAGTGTCAAAGGCTGAGAGATAGAGTAAAATATAATCATGAGGGGGGAGATAAGGTGAAGGGTCGCCATCTTCTTACAGTGTCTGAATATGAAAGGCATTGTTTTAAGTTGAGTGGGGAAATGTAAAGTGGACCAGAGGGGCAACTTTTTTTTTGCACAGCGGGTGGTGCGTATGTGGATCGAGCTGCTAGAAGAGACGGGTACAGTTGCAGCATTTAAAGGGCATGTTGGCAGGTACATGGTTGCAGAGGTCTCAGGGGGATATGGACCAAACGCAGGCAAATGGGACCAGCTCAGCAAGACAGCTGATTGGGTTGGAAGAGTTGGGCCGAACGGCCTGCATCTGTATGGTCCGCGTACATTTTGAAAACTTCCCATTGTGGTGGCTCAAGAGACACCATTGGTCCGTGGGCCATCATCAAGCTGCCTCATTTGGCGATGATCTCTTTTATGTCAAACATTATGTACAGCATTTTGTACCCGAATAGATCATAAACATTTTATTGTACATTTTTTTGCAAGTGCTGAACTGAAGCGGGATAACTGCACATGTTCAGTGTCTATAATTAATCTCATCTGTAATGAGCACTACATGTATCTTCCTGCTCTATCGAGCCTGATATACACGGCAGATCCATGCACATTTGTTTAGTTTGCAATCGAAAGTGCTAATAAATGTTAAACATCTGTTCCAGACGTATAATTGAAAATATAAAATATAATGCTGAAAATGCAGCTAATGGAGGGAGATATCAGAAAGGGAGATCGGAGCTACACTGTCTACCACATCGTCCTTCAATTGGGGAGAAAAGGAGATCATTGGATTTCCCGGGTGGGGAATATTAATTGCAACCAGTGAATCCCAGCTGTATCTCTGTTCACTCTGCAGTTCCTTGCCCAATGCTCCACTTCAAACCTGACAGCGGGAAGATGCAAATTCAAACCAAGCAGACCAGACAACATGACTGCAATGGGTCTAAGGTTAAAAATCAATGCAACGTCTGGGCTGACCGGAGATTGGTTCATAGAGAGCCCTCGCATTCTTGAAATTCTGAGACTGTCCTTCAAAGTACTCTAAAACCTCCTCTGCGCTCTCTCTCCAGCGCTGCCTCCATCCTGTCAAAAGTGTATTGACCAGGACTGCACACTTCTACTGGACAGTTGATTAAGGTGTAACGGATGAGAGACGTGTAGCTGGAGAAGTTAAAATCCAGGTTTTCTGCAGTAGTCATGATAGAACATAGAACATATAACGTAGAGCAATTACAGCACATTTCAGGCCCTTCGGCCCACAAAGCTGTGCCGAACATGTCCCTACCCTAGAAATTACTAGGCTCACCCATAGCCCTCTATTTAACTCAGCTCCATATACCTATCTAACAGTCTCTTGAAAGACCCTATCGTATCAGCCTCCACCACCGTTTCCGGCAGCCCATTCCATGCACTCACCACTCTCTGAGTAAAAAACTTACCCCTGACATCTCCTCTATATCTACTCCCCAGCACCTTAAACCTATGTCCTCTTGTGGCCACCAATTCAGCCCTGGAGACTATCCACACGATCAATGTCTCTCATCATCTTATATACCTCCATCAGGTCCCCCCTCATCCTCGGTCTCTCCAAGGAGAAAAGGCCAAGTTCCCTCAACCTGCTTTCATAAGACATGCTCCGCATTCCAGGCAGCATCCTTGTAAATCTCCTCTGCATCATCTCTATGGCTTCCACATCTTTCCTGTAGTGAGGCGACCAGAACTGAGCACAGTACTCCGTGGGGTCTGACCAGGGACCTATATATCGCCTATAGTTAAAATGAGTTCAGTGACGGATGCAGATGAGATGTGGCCCGAGCCTTGACCCACAAGGAAGACAGTTTGATACACTTCGATCAGGTCACCTCTCAGCCTCCTACGCCCCAGAGAAAACAACCCAAGTCTGTCCAAACTCTCGTTAGAGCTAATCCGGGCAACATCCTGGTGAACCTCTTCTGTAGTCTCTCCACGGTTTCCGCGATCATTCTGGAATGAGGCGATCTGAGCTGCACGCCGCACTCCAAATGGGGCTGCACCAAACCTCTCTGCAACAGCAGCACGACTTGCCAACTTTAATACTCAGAGCGCTGACCCGATGAGGGAAAGTATGCCGTCTGCCTCCTTCAGGGCCCTTTCTACTTCAGTTGTGCCTATTTTACAGTGTGCATTGGTCTGGTGTAAACTCCCATCTGACGCCAGTAATTGGAATCACATTCCGCAGTGGGGACAGGTCCGGACCATTTCCACCCAGGTACCAGATGGTCTACGCAAAAAGTGCCTATTTCAGAATATACAAAATGCTGGAGAAACTCAGCATGTCAGGAAGGATCTATGGAGGGAAATTTACAATCGACGGTTCCCATCGAGACCCTTCATCAGGACTGGAGAGGAAGAGAGGACAACCGTAGTAAATACATAGGGGAGAGGAGGAACACAAGCTGGCAGGTGATAGGTGAGTCCAGTTGCGAGCGGAAAGGTCGGTGGTTGGTGGAGGGTGGATGACTGGGAATGATGCGTGAAGCTGTGAGGTGATAGGCTGCAGAAGCAAAGGGCTGTAGAAGAAGGAATACGATAGAGGAGGACAGCAGACCATGGAACAAAGAGAAGGAGATGGGGGACCAGACGTTGGTGATGGGCAGGTCGTAAGAGAGGGGAAGGGAAAGAGAAGGGGTGAGGGGGCCTCGGGGTATTTTCCGAGACCCAACCATCCTCAGCTGCTTCATCAAAGACTTTCCCTCAATCTTCAGGAGATCAATACTGACGTTCGCTGAAGGTTGCACGGTGTTCAGCACCATTGGCGACTCCTCCGGGAATGAATCAGTCCACATGGAAATGCGACAGGGTCTGGACAATCCCCAGGCCTGTGTTTATCTGGTGACAAGCTGCATTCGCATCAGGCATGTGCCAGCCTTGGACGATATGGAACAAGAGAAATTCCAGCATCACGCTCTGTTTTTCAGTGGCATTACTCTCACTGGATCACCTGCTATCAATTCACCAGAAACGGAACCGGAGGAGCAACAGACAATATGGTTTTAAGGGCAGGTCAGAGGGTAGGAATCGTGCGGCGAGTAACTCGCCTCTTACCTCTCCAAAGCCTGGCCACCTCCTGCAAGTCACAGGTCAGGAGTGCGACGGAAGCTCGCCACCTCACAGGACATTGCAGCCGGCTTAATGGGCTCTCGTCCGCAATCACTCACTCCGTCCATCACCGACGCAAAGCAGCTGGAGTTTTACCGTCTTTAGGATGCTTTGCAGTAACTGTAATCCTCCTTACACAGCACTGTACAAGCTCACGATCGCTGCCAGCAAGAAGGACCAGGGCAGCGAAATCATTGCGACACCACGACCGCAATTTGCGGTCAAAGCCACACAGCGTCCTCACTTGGAAATATGTTGTCGTTCTTTCATCGTCGCTGGGGCAAAATCCTTGAACCCCCTCCCTCACAGCATTGTCGAGTTTGTCGACGCCTCAAGACCTGCAGCCGTTCAAGAAGGCAGCTCACCGCCACCTATTCAAAGGATATTAGGTCCAGATAATTAAATGCCGGCCGTGCGTGCGAAGTGCACAGATCTCGAATGAATATAAAATGAAATGGGTGGCACGGTACCGTAGCGGTTAGCGCGACGCTATTACAGCGCCAGCGATAGGGGGTTCGTAAGGAGTTTGTACGTTCTCCCCGTGTCTGCCTGGGTTTCCCCCTGGTGCTCCGGTTTCCTCCCACATTCCAAAGACGTACGGGTAGGTCCTTGGAGTCCGCTCTAAAAATAAAATTAAAAGAAGAATCCAAAGTGTGCCGAGGGATCAATTAAGAACAACGTCCGATCGGCTGGATTATCAGAGATTTATTGATATCTGCATCGAAATAGTAAATCTACAAATACATACCATCAATCTGCAAGACTCCTCCGACACCAAACACTCAAGGTGAAGAGGGAGATTTATATTAAAAAGGATCACAGAACATCGACGCGAGATGCTGGGGTGACTCAGGCGGTCAGGCAGAACCTATGGAGGGAAGTGGGCAGCAGACCCTTTGAACTGAAAGAGGGAGGGAAGGTAACTGGTCTCAAAGGATGGAGTGGGAACAGCGCCAGAAGCTGGGAGACGACAGTTGCAAGTGACAAATGGCTGTAAATAATGGAATCTGATGGGTGGGAGAGATGGAACATGGAATAAAGAGAGGGCGGTGGGGAGGGCAGATGCTAATCGTAGGCGAGGGGAACCAGTGGTAGAGTGAGAGTGATGGCAGGTGAGGAGGGTGAGGAGTGGGGAAGCAGGGTGATGGTTGGTTGGTCGAGAGGGAGGAAAGAGAACAAATGATGATAGGGAGCAGTTTACCGGGAGTTGAAGAATCCAATGTTCATGGCGGCATGTGGTAGACCGCCGAGACTGAAGATGAGGTGTTGTTCCTCTGTCTTGCGTTTAACCTCATCTTTGCATCAGGAGGGACCGGGTGTGGGAATGGGGAGGAGAATTTAAATGGCCGTCAATCGGGTGGTCCAGAGGTCCGCGGCGTGTGGAGGTCCCGGTTGCCAGCAATTTTAATTCCGCATCACATCCAACCCACTGCAGAAGAGGATTGCAGCATATGCTCCCCGGGAGGAATTTACACCAGATGGGCCCCTAACGTTGAGGGAGAACGGACCCAATGGCCCTCAGGCTGGAGTTTATACCAGATTGGTCCCCACTGCGGAGGGAAATCACAATTTCTGGGTCGGGGAGGCTGGTGCGAGTTGGTCTGTACCACTCCCACTGCCGAGGGAAATTGGAATCTGTGATCCCCGAGTTGGAGAAATGGTGGCCCCGACACGCCCCCACTGGGGATGGAGTTTGCAACAGCTGTTTTCTTGATGGAGTTGACTCCGATGGGTCCCCACTGCGGAGGCAGAAGATGGAATTGGCCCGGGAGAGGAGTATTCCCAGACAAGACGCCACTGTGCAGTCTGATGGAAATCGCTGGTGTCAGTATGTTTATACTCAAAGCATGCTCATTGGGGAGGGAGGGAGGGTCAGTTTTGACCAGGGCGGATTTTCCACCGGATATGCCACCATTATCGAGGGAGATCGAAGCAACTGGTTCAGGATACAGTTTACAGCAGACCGCTTTCCACAGGGGAGGGTGATTGAAATAATTGGTCCCCGAGTGGAGTTTACACTAGACTGTAGCTACTGCGTAGAACCTCTGGTACCTAGGTGGAAATAGTCCGAACTTGTCCCCACTGCGGAGTGTGACTCCAGTTACTGGTGTCAGATGGGAGTTTACACCAGACCAGCCCACACGTGGATCCAGATGGAAGCCATGGGTCCCAGAGGAGATTCGACCAGACCAGTCCCGGCTGTGGAGGGAGAACGGAACCATTGGTCCCAGAGGAGCTTACACTAGACCACTCCCCACTGTGGTGGGAGAACGGAATCATTGATCACAGAGGAGTTTACACCAGACCAGATGAAGGTTGGAACAGCTGGACCAAGGTTAGATTTCACAACACAGCAGTCGCTATTGCGGTGGGGGATCGGAAACACTGGGCTCAGGATAGATTTGGACAAAATTAGGCCTCATAGAGGAGCGAGATGGAATAACTGGTCACAGAGTGGAGCTGACACCAGCAGCTGTCCACACTGAGAAGGCAAATGGGTGAATTGGTCCCAGTGTGGACCTGACACCAGACGATGCCCATTGCGGGTGAAGATGGGACAATTGGTCCCAGAGTGGAGCTGCGTCTCAGGTTTTCACTGCAAAGGGAGTGTGACAAATGGTTACCAGGTGAAGCTTCAGGGACACGGACCTTACTGTGGAGAGATTTAAGATAATTGCGTAAATGTGAACGATATCACTGATGGGTTTGAGGTCCCGGAGCTGGCCATCGACGGCATAACCCCCGGCACTGTCAACTGGAAGACCAGGCGGTGAATGTCAGGAGCTTGAGCTCGGACTAGAGACACCGCGGTCTCCTCTGGGATGCTCTCAGGGCGCGGTTTTTTCAATGAACTGAAGCACTGAGGTGACCGGATATTTCACCGCGATCTTCACCTGATCCCTGAACTTGGACTGAGTCACCGCGTAAATAAATGTGTTCGTGCAGCAGCTGAGATTACTCAGCAAGTAGCCGATTTGGAGAAAGTTCATTTCAGAATCACTGTAATCTGCTCCTATTCCTGTGATCTGGTAAGAGATGAATCCTGCAACAATCGTCAGCCAGAGGAGAATGAAGCTGCCGGAGATGGTGAAGAGTAAAACCACAGACCTCCTCCTGCTCTCCATCTCCGGGTCACTGCGGTTCTCCCCCTTTCTCTAAAGCATCAGCCCCTTGTGGACCCGACTGTCAGAGCATTGAGCAGCAGAATTACAGCGGAAGGGATCAACGGAGTTAAGACCGTATCCAACCAGTCAAAAGCCACCCAGCCGGAGTCAGTGTAACAAGTTGACTTCGTTTCACAGCCCCGCGGTACATTGTCGGTGATTTCTTTAGGTTCCCGTGTGAAGTAGAAGAGAATGTTTTTCAGACAGAGCAGAACGCCGGTTGTTGCTAGAACCGCAACCGCAGTTTTCCCGGTGCAAGATTTTGTTTTCAACTTCTGGCAACAGATGGCGACAAATCGATCAAAGGTGAAAGTGCCAGTGAACCAGACAGAAAGATCTATGGTAAAAAGTCAGTGCAAGGCTAACCCTGCAGACAGGGGTAATGTCCAGGTAACTCACCGGGAAGAAATAATATTTGATCTGAAACAAAATGACCTCAGTGACAATGACCAGTAGATCCGCCGCTGACATGGCCACCAGGTAGCGAGTGGTGCAGGTGGAGAGGCCGCACTTTCCCCGGGACAGGATCACAATCGTCACTAAATTCACCGGAGAAAGGGAAGAGAACAGATACTGGCCATTACTGAACACATTCTCCGGGTCTGACCAGTGGCTCGACGTTCAGCTGAAAATCACGAATGTTGAAGGGAAGTAAATGCGATGGTGTTGGACAATGGCGAGGTTCTGCAGCCAGCCCCACAGGGGGGCAATATAATATTCTCGATGTTACCAGAATCTCCGCAGTAACGGAATATGTTTCAACTCGTTCAAATACATTCACCATTTTACGATCACGGGACGGAGCCGGCAGACACCACAGAACAGACCACGCAGAAGGAAAGCAAGGCATCTCGGGGAGGCCTCCGCTCTAACAAGAAACGTGGGTGCCGGAGAGGGCTTTGTGGAAGACTGAAGATCCGGAGCTTGAGACAACACATTCCTCCCACCCCACCACCCCACACATACAGCATCTCCTGTCTAATGTGCTGTGAATAGAATAGCATACTGACGACCTCTGAGCAAGGCTGCTGCATCAGAGACTGCAGTTTCAGAGAGATATGGCTCACCCCCACTTCTCGGGACACTGTGTTCCAGCCCGAAGATTTCACCCTCCACCGCATTCATGTGGGAGAAAGGTCAGGTGAAGACAAAGGCGGCGAGATTTGCTCCTTGATTGACTCATCGCCGTGCTCGGACGTGGCGGTTGTGTCTTCTTCCTGTTCTCCCCACCTGGAACATCAGGCGGTCGTGTGGTCCGGACTATCTGACGAGGGAGTTCTCTCTTGTTATCCCTGTTGCAGTAAACATCCAACCGCGGCCAGATGTCAAATTGGCGCTGGAGGAGTTGTGAGCCCTGGTTAACAGGTAAGAAGCGGCACGCCACGGGTGACTTCAACCAGAATAGCTTGAGGGAACCGCTGCCCAACTAATACCACCTATAACACCAGAGAACCCAACACACTCGACCATTTTCACACTGGCATCAAATGCGCCCACCGCGCCATCTAGCGCCCGCACGTTGGCGTATCTGACCACGGCTGTGCTTCTGTTTCCTGCGTACTGGCAGAAACTGAGGAGTGCGACACCAATAGGGAGGATCGCGAAGGTGTGGTTAAGGGAGACGGGGGAGAGAGTGCACGATTGCTTTGAATCGGTGGGCAGGGCCATTCTCTTGGATACATCTGAACTTAAATGGCAAAACCGTGGACGCGTGTGTACCCACAGAAACATGCCGGGTCTTTTCAAACCAGAAACCCTGGATGAACCAGGAGATTCGTACTCCGCTGGGGGCTGAATCTGAGGCGTCCATGACCGGTGATCCAGATACCTGCAAGAAGTTCAGGTCCGGCATCCCGAAGGCTGTAGCGAGAGCAAGAAATCCATTTCCAGACGAAGCTAGAGCCACAAACAGACGCTCGACAGCTGTGGCAGAGCTTGCACTGCGTCACCTCCTGCAAAGCGCGAATAAAATAGCAAAAACGGCAATGAGCCATCATTCCCTGGTGAGAATGACTGTCGTGCACGCTTTGAAAGGGAGAGTAATACCACACCCGCGCAAGTCCTTACAGCAGCCGAACACACTGTGATCTCAGTGCCGGTGGCTGAGGTCAGAACATCTTTAAATCGAGTGAATCCTCGCCAGGTGACAGGGCCTGATTGCGTACGAGTGCTAAATACCTGCGCTGAGCAACTGGCTGAAATGTTCAGGGACATCGTAAACGTCCCGCTTCTGCCGTATGAGTTTCCCACCTGCTTCAAGATGGCAACAATTTACAGGTGCCCAAGAAGACCAGAGTGGCCTGTCTCAAAGACTATCGTCCGGTAGCGCTTACATCCATTGTAACGAGGATCTTCGAGAGGTGAGTTATGGCTTGAATCAACTCCTCCCTCTGTTAGGACCAGGACCCGCTGAAATTCGTCTATCGCCAAAATCGATCTAGAGCAGACCAATCTCGCTGTCTCTCCAATCCACATTGGACACATGGACAACGGTAACACGTATGTCAGGCTGTAGTTCGTCGACTACAGCTCGGAGTTCAACACCATCATCCCCTCATAGCATCGTCAATCTCGAACACCTCGATCTCCGTCTTTCCCTCTGAAATTGGATCCTCGGCTTCCTCAGTGAGAGACCACAATCATCACCGGTTTGAAACCTCATCTCCTCCTCACTGACCATCAGCACAGGAGCAGCTCAGGACTGCCTGCTTAGCACTGTGCTCTGTTCTCCCCATATATCCGACGGTCTGGCTAAGCATAGATCGAACCCCACATACAAATTCGCCGGTGACACCACTGCTATTTGCAGAATTACGGATGGTGACAAGGAGGCGTGCAGGAGTGGGATAGGTCAGCTGGTTGAGTGGTGTCGGAACAGGAACTTTACTCTCAACTTCAGAAGACCCAGGCACTGATTGTACGCTTCAGGCTGGGGAAATGAGGCGAACAATCACAAGTCTTCATTGAACGTTCTGCAGTGGAAATGATGTGCAGGTTCAAGTCCCTGGATGTAAACATCTCGCAGGATGTATTCTGGGCCCAGCACAGAGATACAAACGCACAGAAGCTGCCCCAGAGCCTCTACTTCCTAAGAAGTTTATAAAGCATGTCATGGAAAATCCTGAAGAACCTCGACAGATGCGCAGTGGAAAGCATCCTCACTGCTTGCAACGGGGTCTTGGTTTGGAAACTCTGAAGTGATGAAGCTACAGAGAATTCGGGACTCGGCCAGCTCCATCGGGGGTACAGCTCTCCCCATCATCGAGGACATCTACAAGCGGAGACGTCTAAGGACCCATCCCGTCCAGGCCATGTCCCTTGTCGTTACTACCATCAGGCAGGAGGTACAGCAGCCCGAAGACCCACACATCAAAGGTCAAAAACAGTCTGTTCCTCACTGCCATCAGGTTATCGGACCGACCTGTAACGCTAACTCTGGCTATATTTCCCTCAACGAAATAATTTCGTGATGTTTAGTTTTGTTTGTTCTTTCATCAAAGTTTTGTGCAAAATACATTGCTTAAAATGTATGTGTGTCCTCTTTGTAATGCGCTGCTTAAAGCTAATTTTCATGACATTTATACCTGTGCATGTATGACCGTTGCAATAAACTTGAACTTGACATCACTATGTGGCACCAACTTCAACAACGTCAGACACGGATCCAACTGCACCCAACCTACCTGCATCAAGGTTGAAGAGATATGGCAATTGCTGGGGTAACCGGCAGGGAGGAAACGAGCTGCAATAGGCGGATTGGCCCTATCATTAGATCAACCTGATTACCGCCTCTGATGGATCCGTTTTCGCAGATTTAACAGTGACCAATCCGTGTTCAATCATGGCTCTGAAAACTCAGCATCGGACGCAGCCGAGCTTGTTCCAGGGGAAGGCAGGGATAACATAGTATTGTCACGAACCACCGACAAAAGAAACACACTGAGCATGATTCAGTGTTAAAAACTATTTTATTAATCACTACTTATGATAATACGTAAAATAAAAGTAAAAATGTTAGTATGTTAGAATTCAAAAATGTTAAACTTTGAACGTTAACCCCAAAACTAAACTCTTCGTGTGTGCGTGACAAAGTCCCAAACTCGAAGTTCCGGAATGGTTCTTAAAGTTCAGTTCCGCAAGCCATAAGTTGAAACATGAGCAAGGGCTTCTTCCACAACCACCGTTGTCTGAAGATAAGACGTAGATGTAGAAAAACAGAGAGAGAGTACATACGAAATCCAAATGTTCCACGATGGAACCCAAACGACACTCCAGTGTTTACTCGGTAGTGACTTCCTCACCCTGAAAAGCATCCGAACCGTGGTCGTCCACACACAAATACCTGTTTCCTTCTACAGGTCAGCAACAAAGTGAACTCCACCGGATTACTTCCAACTTCCATACATGGATTTCAGTGGCAAACACAGTTATTGTTTCTCATCCATCGATAGAGAAAACTAGCAGGCTGGTGTCTCTCTCCCTTCTCTCTCTCTCTCCTTCTTCTTCTAACCTTCAACAACATCATTACGTCCTTTATCTACCAATGACGTAAGCACGCCCCACACACACACACTCTCTATCTTAAAGGGACTTTCACTGAGTCCGTAACACCTCCCACCTAAAAAAAAAATTCCCAAGAAAAATTTAACAGCGCATACAGTTAGTAATGTTAATAATTATCATGCTACACAACTGCAGACCATCAGATTAGTACAGATACATGTTTCCCATTTAACATCGAGAAAGACAATCAGCAATCACATTATCTTTGCCTTTAATGTGAGTTATCATGAGATCAAACTCTTGCAAAATTAAACTCCAGTTTAACAGCCTTCTGTTCTTGTTTTTGACTCGGCTCAGAAACACCAATGGGTTATGATCTGTATATACAGTCAATGGTTTCTGAGCGGTGCAAACATATACACTGAAATGTTGCAAGGCTAAAACAAGCAACAGTAATTCTTTCTCTATGGTGGAATAATTCTTTTGATGCTCATTAAATTTCTTTGAAAAGTAAGCTACAGGATGTTCAATATCATCAAGGTCACCCTTCTGCAACAACACAGCTCCTGCAGCTTCATCACTGGCATCTACTGCTAATGAAAATGGCTTTTCAAAGTCAGGTGTTTTGAGCACAGGATGGTAGCATAAAATGGCTTTCAGCTTCTCAAATGCTTCTTGACAATAATCTGTCCAAACAAATTTTACTCCCTTCTTCAGAAGATTAGTTAGGAGAAGAGCAATATCAGCAAAATTTTCACAAAATTTTTGATAATATCCAACCATTCCCAAAAATCTTCTAACAGTCCTCGTACCTGTGGGAATAGGGAACTCAGATATTGCTTGAACTTTTGCCTGAACAAGAGGTTGCTTGCCTTGACCTACAACATAACCAGATACGTCACAGTGGCATGACCAAATTCACTTTTAGCCAGGTTAATTGTAAGGTTAGCCTTGGAAAGTCTTTCAAACAACCTTTCTAACGCAGAGATGTGATCTTCCCAAGTATCATTCCCAGTCGCTAAGTCGTCATTGTAGGCATCTGTATGTTTTAAACCATGAATCACTGAATTAATAATTCTTTGAAATGTTGCCGGAGCATTTTTCATTCCAAATGGCAAAACGTTGTTTTCATACAATCCATAAGGGGTTACAAAGGCTGAAACCTCCCTTCCACTATCTGTTAATGGAACACACCAGTACCCTTTTAATAGGTCAATCTTTGTAAGAAATTTTGCCTTTCCCACTCTATCTATGCAATCATCCACCCTAGGAATAGGGTAGGTATCTGACTTTGTTACCGCATTCACTTTCCTGTAATCTGTGCAAAATCTAACAGTTCCATCAGGTTTAGGTACAATAACACAGGGCGAACTTGAAGTAGAATGTCTAATAATATCATTTTCCAACATGTATTTTATTTCCTGATCAACAAGTTTACTTCTTTCCACATTCATTCGATAGGGGTGTTGTTTGATTGGTTTTGCATCCCCAACATCAACATCATGGGTAATTATCGATGTTCTGTTTGGAACATCTGGGAACAGATTTTTAAATTTTAAAATTAATTCTCTCATCTGTTGTTTTTGTGAAACTTGTAAATGGTCCAACTTCGTTTCAAGGTTCTCCAGGATATTTTGGTTTTTTAGTTTCAATGGAACAATATTTGGTCTAAATTGGCCTTCCTCAACATCAACATCAGGCATTCTAGAAACCACCTTTACATCACCCACCAAGGCCACAACTGAATCCCTCTCATAATAAGGTTTTAGCATGTTTACATGACTGAGTTGTGTTTTCTTGCGTCTATCTGGTGTTTTGATTATATATGTTAAATCAGTCACTCGAGATTCAATAACATAGGGTCCAGAAAAACGAGATTGGAATGTATTATTTTGGCTAGGGAAAAATACCAACACCTTTTGCCCCACTGCAAATGTCCTAGGCCGAGCACGTCTATCAAAATATGTCTTCATTCTTATCTGGCTGGTTTTCAAATTCCCTCTCGCTAGCTGGCAGACTCTCTCCAACTGAGTTTTAAATTTTTGGACATAGTCCAACAGACTCAAGTGCACTTCTTCATTAACCCATTGCTCTCTTTACAACTCCAAAGGTCCTCTCACCCTATGTCCAAATACAAGCTCAAACGGACTAAATCCTGTTGACTCTTGGATTGAATCTCTAACGGAAAATAAAAGTAAATGAACGCCTTCGTCACAATCCTTTGTGTTTTCAAAGCAATAAGTCTTCAGCATATTTTTGAGAGTAGAATGAAATCTCTCCAGAGCTCCTTCAGATTCTGGGTGACATGCAGATGATACAATCTGCTTTGCTCCCAGCTCATAGACTAGTTGTTGAAAAAAATTTGACATAAAATTACTACCTTGATCAGGTTGGATTTCTTTTGGCAAACCAAACAAGGTAAAAAATTTTAAAGGAGCCTTTGACACCGTCCTGGCCTTAATATTTCTAAGGGGTATTGCCTCTGGAAATCTAGAAGTGGCACACATGATGGTTAACAAATACTGATTTCCAGTCTTAGACTTTGGTAATGGGCCAACACAGTCCACAATCACCTTCGAAAATGGTTCACCAAAAGCAGGAATTGGTTTCAACGGAGCCACAGGGGGTTTTTGATTTGGTTTACCTACCATCTGACATGTGTGACAGTTTCGATAAAACATCACCACATCTTTTCTCAAACCAGGCCAATAGAATTGTTTCAAGATCTTCCCTACAGTTTTATTCACACCAAAATGACCACCCAAAGGCATACTATGGGCCAGGTTTAAAATTTCATCCCTATAAACTTTTGGAACAACAACCTGATGAATAACTTCCCATTCCTCAGAAGCAGGAACATGAGGAGGTCTCCATTTCCTCATTAACACTCCATTTTTGACATAATATCCAATTGGAACTTTTTCAATCTCCTCACATGAGAGTGCCTTTTCTTTCAATTCTGTCAACTCAGGGTCCTTTGTCTGTTCCACCATAAAATCCTTCCTCGACAAAGACAATTCTTTAAATTCAGGCTCACTATAAGGATGTTGATCCTCCAGTGAAGACAGAAAAGTCTCAGATAAGGCATCATAATTTTCTTCCTGTTTAGGACTGTCACAAGGAACCACATCAGACTGCACCGGACTGTCTGTCTTGGCTAATTCTCTAGCTCTAGCTCGAGTCACCGCACATGATGGGTAAACATCTGGATCATTCTCAGACTCATCAATCCTTGGTTTGGTTGTTAACCGTACCACAGGAACAATTTCTCCATCTTCAAGGTCATTTCCCAATAACAAAGAAACTCCTTCCACTGGCAACCTCGGTCTTATCCCTATCTCGACTGGTCCTTCTACGAACTTTGACTTTAAAATCACCCTGTGTAAAGGGACAGATATGGTGTCATCTGTAACGCCTCGCACTAGATTTACCTCACCAGTGTCAGTTTCTTCACCAAAATTTAAAACACTGTCCAGCAAGAGAGATTGACAAGCCCCAGTATCTCTAAGAATTTTCACTGGAACCTGGGGTGACTCATCATTCAGTGAAACAAAACCCGCTGATACATAAGAACGGAATTCCTTTCTCACCTCCTCCAACTTTTCAGCTTTTACCTCTTGCAAGGACTGATCTTTAACAGCATCTCCTAAACCTTTTTGATTTTTAATTGCCTGAAAGCAAGCATTAGGCACAGCTTCCTTCCTTTTCTTCAAAAGGGCACAATTAGATATCACATGGCCAGGTTTCCTACAGTAATAACAAGTACGCTCAACAGGTTTCTCCAGCCCTGGCTTCTTTTCATCTTTTCCTTTTTGATTACCTCCCAATTTAATCTCCGGTTTACCTGGATTGTCCTTGTAACTCTTTCGAAAGGTTTTAGGTTGTCACCATTTGGATTTATGGGTTAAAGCATAATCATCTGCCAACCTAGCAGTTTCTTGTAAAGTTTCCACTGCCTTTTCATTTAAATATGTTGTTAATTCAGCTGGAACACATCTTTTAAAGTCTTCCACTAATATCAATTCTTTCAATTTATCAAAATCCCCATCAACATTTTTAGCCATGTACCATCGTTCAAAACATATTTTCTTTCCATTGGCAAATTCCATATGTCTGATCTGCATATTTCCTCAAGTCTCTAAATGTTTGTCTATAAGCTTCAGGTACCAATTCATAGGCCTTCAATATAGCAGACAAAACAGAATAAGCTTTTTGAGCTTTACCTTTAAACACACTCTGTACCATGAGAGCCCATCCTTTCTTTGGCCAGTTTGAACTCACAGCAACCTTCTCAAAATGTTGGAAATACTGATCAACCTGACCTTCCTCAAACGGAGGGACTAATCGAACCTCCCTGCTGGCTGAAAAACTATCATCAGAATCAGATTCCGAACTCTTTCGCTTCATTTGTAACTCATGCTGCCTCTTTTTCTCCTCGCTATCCAGCTCCATCCTATTCAATTCCATCCGCTTCATTGCAAGATCAGCCTTTATCTTCGTCTGAGTTATCTTTTGTTCGGCCTCTAATTTTAACTGGGTTTGCTCTCGTTCGGTCTCTATCTTTAACTGGGTTTGCTCTCGTTCAGTTTCTAATTTATTTTGCTCTCGTTCAGCCTCTATCTTTGCCAGCTGCACCTGTGCCTCAGAAATTGCTATTTCACTGCCAGGAAACTGTTTTAACACTTCCTTCTCAAACACCTTCTTTTCCACATAATGGCCAGCTATCAGTCTCTGAATATCTGCCTTTCTCATAGACTGCTTTACTTCTGTAAGGTTTAACCTTGTAGCAACCTTTATCAGATCATCCTTTTTCGCCACCTCCAATCCATTTTGGGTTGGTGACTCCAAAAATGCCTTAATATCCATTGCTGCTGGTTTCCACACACACAAGCCAATTAAAAAGAATTTATCAGACCTCCCTCAAAAATCTTTGGATTGAATCCCGAACAAATCTCGTCAATCTGGGAAACGATCCCAGACGACACTCGTTAATCTTTGGATTGGATCCCGGACGAGCCCCCAATTTTGTCACGAACCAGCAACAAAAGAAACACACTGAGCATGATTCAGTGTTAAAAACTATTTTATTAATCACCTCTTATGATAATACGTAAAATAAAAGTAAAAATGTTAGTATGTTAGAATTCAAAAATGTTAAACTTTGAACGTTAACCCCAAAACTAAACTCTTCGTGTGTGTGTGACAAAGTCCCAAACTCCGAGTTCCGGAATGGTTCTTAAAGTTCAGTTCCGCAAGCCATAAGGTGAAACATGAGCAAGGGATTCCTCAACAACCACCGTTGTCTGAAGATAAGACGTAGATGTAGAAAAACAGAGAGAGAGTACATACGAAATCCAAATGTTCCACGATGGAACCCAAACGACACTTCAGTGTTTACTCGGTAGTGACTTCCTCACCCCGAAAAGCATCCGAACCGTGGTCGTCCACACACAAATACCTGTTTCCTTCTACAGGTCAGCAACAAAGTGAACTCCACCGGATTACTTCCAACTTCCATACATGGATTTCAGTGGCAAACACAGTTATTGTTTCTCATCCATCGATAGAGAAAACAAGCAGGCTGGTGTCTCTCTCCCTTCTCTCTCTCTCTCTCCTTCTGACCTCTAATTTCTTCAACAACGTCATTACGTCCTTTATCTTCTCTTGACGTAAGCACGCCCCACACACAAATACACACACACTCTCTATCTTAAAGGGACTTTTACTGAGTCCGTAACAGTATCCAGCACCAGAGTGGTTCCGTTAATGGATTAATTGCGCAACGAGATTATTTCGATAATAACACGGGCCAGATGATCCCCGGCCACTGGTTTAGGTGTTGAGATCCAGGTATTGACCAACCGGCCGTGGAACCCGACTGTGACAGATCCATTAGTGAGGCGCGTCCACAGAACCAGTTGTTCACTCTGATCAATGACTCAGATACAGTGTAATTTCACAACGTAAAACTTGCCCATTCACACCTCCCCGGTGGTTTATCCCGAGCATGTCTGGGCAAGGACCAATTAAATAGAACCATAGAACCATATAGCACTACAGCACAGAAAACAGGCCATTAGGCCCTTCTAGTCTGTGCCGAAACATTATTCTGCTAGTCCCATTTACCTGCCCCCAGCCCGTACCCCTCCAGACCTCTCTCGTCCATGTATCTATCCAATTTACTCTTAAAAGTTAAGAGCGATCCCGCACTTACCACATCATATGGCAGCCCATTCCACACTCCCACCACTCTTTGAGTGAAGAAGTTCCCTCTAATATTCCCCCTAAACCTTTCCCCTTTCACCCTAAAGCCATGTCCTCTCGTACTTATCTCTCCTAATCTAGGTGGAAAGAGCCTACTTGCATTAACTCTATCTATGCTCCTCATCATTTTGTAAACCTCTATAATATCTCCCCTCATTCTTCTCCGCTCTAAGGAAGAAAGTCCTAACCTGTTCAATCTAACCCTGTTACTCAACTCCTGAAGACCAGGAAACATTCTTGTAAATCTCCTCTGCACTCTTTCAATCTTACTGACATCCTTCCTGTAGTTCGGCGACCAGAACTGCACACAATATTCCAAATCTTTCCTCATCAATGACTTATGTCACCAAAACATTCCAAATCCTATACTCAATACTTTGATTTATAAATGCCAGGATGCCGAAAGCCTTTTTTACAACCCCGTCTACCTGTGACTCTACTTTCAGGAAATTATGTAAAGCAATATCCCAGTCCATTCCGCACAGAAAGAAAATCTGTTGTCTGAAAATTAGAAAATACAGCAGCAATTCAGGAAATGCACCAGAGATAATCTGAATCATCATTGTGTTGGCATAACGATCACCAATCGGGAAACTTGTTACTTGATCAAAAGTCTGTCAAAACCGGTTACCGGACGGAGATACAAAACATGAATTGTTCTGCTCACTTACCAGGGACTCCAATAACGGCAATAAGCACCTACGATATTTTCTCCACACTGTAGTATCTGTCCAGCATTTTCCCTGTCCAGCGATGTGGTCGCGTGTTCTGCAGAATTTTCAGTATCATTTACGATCTCCACAGGGACAGTGAGATTTCAACAGAGTTATAGAAAAAGACTTAAAATTATCAACAAACCCATTACATCAATGAAGTGAAATCCCCGCTGTGACAGCTTGTGATTAATTGAGAAACTGCAGAGAATGGAAATTACGAAGATACTGAGCCATGCAAAGTGGGGGCGGAATTCTTCCAGCAAAGGGGCTGTTGTTTCAAATACCGTCAACCCAAATCTCTATCCTCAAATTGATGGCTGATGTCCTTGAATCTGTTTCATTCAGCAAGGCAATCACAAGTGCCAGGGGCCCTCACAAGGTTTGTGACCGCCGTGTTTGAAGAAGGACTGTGCGACATTTGTCCACAGGTTGATGAATTAGTTTAACAGATCATCCGAGACTTAGATCGCGCTTCCACCCTGATTCTCCACTCATTATTATTGTGGCTCATCTGACTGCAAATTCACCCCCGCCCCCCATCCAGTGACCGCCCACACCGTTGTTCCTTGAAAGATACCTAAATTTGTCCTCGGTCAAAAATATCTCTACCTTCCTCGCCATTGAGGAGGAACGTACGCTCTGAGAAAAGAATCGTTGCCTCATTACATTTGTCTTACACCTACATGGAACAGAGAAACGTACAGCACAGAAACGAATCCTGCGGCCAGCAATGACTGTGCCGACCATGATGCCAAATTAAACTGACCCACCCGCCCACAGATGATCCGTCTCCCTATATTCCCTGCCTGTTCTTGTGTCTGCTCAACTGTTTCTTCAGCGTTACAAATACCTGCTTCCATCACTTTCCCGTGCAGCGTATTTCCGGCACCTACCACCTCTGAGTAAAAAACTTGCTCGGAAATTTCCTTTCAACGTTCCCCCCTCACCTAAACTATAGGCCGCCTTGTATTTGACATTTCCATCTTGGTAAATAGACACTGACTACCTACGCTGTCTATGCCTCATATTTTTTCTGTACGTTCCCCGTCTCCGACGCTGCGGAGAAACAATGCAAGTTTTTCCAATCTCCCGTTCAATCTAATATCCTCCAATTCAAGAGAGCACGGTGAACCTGTTCTGTACTCTCTGCAAAGCCATCACATCCTTCTTGTCTTGGGACGACCGGAACTGTATACAATATTCCAAATGTAGCCGAATCAACGTTTTATGCACCAGCAGCATGAGTTGCCAAGTTTTACATGGCCTTGACCGGTGAAGATAAGATAATATATCTCTATTAGTCACGTGTACGTCGGAACACACAGTGACATACATCTTTTTGCGTAGTGTTCTGGGGGCAGCCCGCAAGTGTCGCCACGTTTTCCGAGGAGCGGTGAGGAGATTGAGAGATGATGGGAGCACTGCCAGTGCTTGGTGGAGTGCTGCTCAGAGCCTGCGGGCAAGGAAGTGGGAAAGGTCTGAGCGGAAGATGTGTCCATTTCCTGATTCCCTAGGACAATATCCCGCCTACATTCACATCATTGCTGCTCTGTGCCTCCAGGAGCCTGGAAGAGTGTTTCTTATATTCCGCAAGGTCCTCTGAAGAACTGACGGGGGAGAGTGAAGTAGGGTTGAAGCGGGATGTTCCGACTCCTAACGCTGCGCGATTATCTCCAGCCCTCCGATCACCGACCCACTACTCCGTGGTGACACTGCCCGGTGCCTCGATGAGTGTGTTTGTATTCCGGATGATCATGTTAAATGGTGTTGGCGGCAGAGTGGAACGGGGGATGAAGCGGACTGTTCTCCTGTTGCTGATGACCATGGATTGGCTTTCACCCTGGAACGACGTCCTAACCTCCGATTTATCTGCACTACCGACAGAAAACTCCCATTCGGTCCCTCAGTTCACCAAAAACTTTTGAAAACTTCTAAAAATGTACAGCGGAGAACATTCTGATTGGATGCATCACCGCCTGAAACGGAGACTGGTACAGGATCACAAGAGTCTGCTGAGGGTTGTAGACTCAGGCATCTCTATCAGGGTCACAACCCTTCCCGCCGTCGAGAAGACTTCCAAGAGACGGTGCATCAAGAAGGCGGCATCCATCACTAAGGACACTCATCACCCGGTACACGCCCTCTGCACGTTACTACCATCCGGGAGGAGGTACAGGAGCCTGAAGACCCACACTCAACGACTGAGAAACAGCTTCTTCCCCTTCGCCATCAGTTTTCTGAACGGTCCATACACCAATCAACAGGACCTCGTAATTCCTCTTTTGCATTATATGCTTATTTTTTTAAAACAGAGTAATGTATACGTCTTTTTGTCTTATACTGTACTACAAATGTCAGTGATAATAAAACTGATTCTGATTCTGACTCGAAGCGGCAATGTTTCCGGAACGGCTGGCGGGCGCTTTGAGCATTCCCCATTGTCAGCGATGGAGCTGCAAGTATTCTGGAGAGTCCAGTGAATCGCTGGCGAACGGGAGACTGATCAAGTGTCGGCTGCTCTCTCCCGAAGGGCTGGGGTCACCTCTCACCCACCGCTCTCGAGATCACTGTTCCGCGACCGCACGCCCAGGTACTTGGAAGAGTGGTGCATGTATCCGGGAGTTCCACGTTGGAAACAAGCTGGCGCAGATTTAACATGGTCTTGTCATCATGAAGCACTGGCATCAACCCTTTCCCTCTTCGTGCTCCGTGCCCGCATACCTCGCAGCACAGTAGAGTGCCTATTGTATGCCTGATGGTTCTGTTACAAGTTGGCAGACAACAGAGACAGGAAGGTGTTGAATCCCGGCTTGCCCCTGTCCTCCTGCCTTGAGATCATCACCGATCTCCCACTCCAGTGTCAGCGCTCCTTGGGGCCCAGAGGCGGAACACCTATATCTTAGAGGTTCCCCTTGGAGGCAGGGTGGCTGGAGAGAGGCGACGAGGACGGAGAATGGCATTTCGCACTCCTGATGTACCGCCATCCTCCGCTCCCAACAGGGCTGCGCCGTGGCATCGCTCGTCGGTGCCTGGGAAAATGCCGTTTGTGTTCCGGCGGGTCCTCTAAGTAAGCTGGCAGGCGGGAGAGTGGGAAGAGGTCGATGTGAAGTTTGTTCCCATACGGATGTACTGAGATAATCTTTTAACCTCCACGTAAAACCTCTCTCATGCAAACCAGGAACCAAAAGACACCGCCAGGCGCACACCAGCCCCCCCCGTAATCCCCCAGCACAAGCAGCTCTTCTCAGTCACTGGAGATTGTTTCCACGGCGCATAGATGACAAGGGCGGAGGTGTCAGGAACGTACACACTATCCCAACTTCATCCCGCTCTGTACTCATGTCAGGAATATGCACACCGTCCCATCACCGCTAGTTGAGTATCATTCCTGGAGTGTACACTCTCTTCCAACACCGCCCCCCTGAGTACTCATGTCTGCAGTCTACACCCACTCCGCAATAATGTACTCTGTGTGCTTGTTTCTGGCGTGTACATAAGCTTCATAAACCGTCCCTGTGTGTGCTCGTGTCTGGAACGTACACAAGCTCCCAACGCCGTACCCAGCGTTCTCGTTTATGGGCTGTACACATCCAACCAAAACCCAGACTTGTGTACTCGTGCCTGGAATGTACACACACCTTTCCCACCGCTCCACATTACGTACTCGTGTCTGGAACGTAAAGACATTTTGACCACTACCCACCTGTGTCTTCGCCTCAGAAGTGCAACCCGCTTCCAAGGCACCTAGGACTGTGTACTCGAGTCAGGAGGGTACATTTTCCCATGTGTACTGTTGCCTCGAATGTACACATTCTCTTAACACCGCCCCCTATGTACTGTGTCTGTAATGTACACAGCCTCCCAAAATCACCCCTTGAGTACTCGTGTCTGAGGTGTACATGCTCAACCATCACGCCGCCCTGTTTACTCGTCCCCAGAGTGTAAACACAAACTCCCCGCTCTGTTTTCGTGTCTTAAGTGTACGCACCCTTCCATGACGCCCCCAGTGTACCTGTATCTGAAATGTAAACACCTTACAAACACCACCGAAGGTGTGCACGTGTCTGGAGTGTACTCAGGCTCACAAAACCACCCGGCAATGCACCCGCTTCAGAAGTGTGCACAACCTCCCAACATTGCCCCCTGCGTACTCCTTTCTGGAGTGCACACACGTTCCCTAATTCCCAACCCTGGAGCGTACAAAGACTGCTAACACTGCCGCACAGTGCATTGGCTTCTGGAGGGTACATGCCGTCCAAATAACGTCGCTGCGTCCTGTCTAGAGCGCACCCACACGTCCAACACCGCACACGGTGAATGGTGACAAGAGTTTACACACCTTTTGAACAAAACACCTTGCGTCCTCGTGTCTGCAATGTACACAAACACACACGCATACACGCGCGCGCACGCGCGCACACACACACACACACAGACATCTGTGTATTCGTGTCTTAAGCGTATGCACCCTCCTATCACCGCCCCGTGTATATTCGTGTCTGGAGTATATGCCTCTTACAACACACCCAGGTGTACGCAGGACTGGAGTGTACACAACCTCCCCACATCACATTCCGTATAATCCTCTCTGGTGTGTTCCAAAGCTGCGAACTTGGCCTCAATTGTGTTTGGAGCGTACACATCCAGCCAAATTCACCCCCCTGTGAACTCGGCCCGGAGTGTACACACACGCACCTAACACCTTTCCCTGTGTACTCATGTTCAGAGTGTACACAGACTCCCGACATGCTCCGTGTACACGTACCTGGAATGTACACACACTTTCAGCGCCGCCCGCCCGCCGCCATATCCGCCGACTGTCTTATCCCAGTGATGTGCGTTTCTTCCGACAGAGGGCCTGGTCTTCGCCTTCGTTCGTCACATGGGAACATCCATCATCTGCCGCGTCAGGGAAGAAGGTAAGGGCGGGCACGTGTTCGTCACCAATCCCTGACTTTCAGGCGTCCCCTTCACACCAAATACCCCCTCCCTCACGTCTCTCTCCCTATCCTTGACCTTCTCTATTTTCACTTCTGTCCGTGACACCGCTTCCTCATTACCCTATTCGTCATCTACCCCTCTCCCCATCATACCGTTCAATCTTTTCCCTCCTGCTCACCCTCTTGGTGCTTTTCATCTCTTTTAGCTTGCTTCCTCTCCCTTTCTCCCTATCACACTTCGCTCTCTTTCCCCTCCTCCTCTCACTCCCCCCTGTCTTGCTCTCACGGCCAGGTGATACACAGTAATCAGACAGCCTGTGCCTCAGTGAAACCCTCCGAGACCCGGGCTACATCTGCTTCTACCGAAGAGTCACAAGCAACGTGTCCTCCAGCCATCCATGTATTGGACAAACAGAGCAGAAATGTGGCATTGCCAGGCTGGAGGCACTTGGGGTGCGGAAGGACAGAGTGGGGAGAACTGCGCACTTTTCAACTTTGGAAATGAATTGGCGAAACATGGCCAGTGTCAGGACGGTGGGGTCGATCTTAATCTCAGGAACAAATGTCGGCCGCGGTGCGGGAGATTATAAGAGCTGGACGACACTCAGGAGGGAGGTCGGAAAAACTGTTCCGGCGGAAGGTTATATGAGACGGACCACAGAGGTCTCCGAGGATGTTTTTACCAGAGGGAGCACAGTAAGGAAGGTCTTTGAAACTGGTCCTGGGGTGGAATTTCAGCCAGACCAGTCCCCACTGCGGAGGTGGATCGGAACTAATGGACCCAGTGTGGAGTTTCCAGTAGCCCGGTTCCAACTGCGAAGGAGCTCGGAACTCAGGTTGCTGTGTGGAGCTTAGACAAGGCAATACACACTGTGGAGGGTGTTGAAGCAATTGGTCCCAGTGAGGAGCTGACACCCGCCCTTTCTCCACCGCGGAGCGAGATCCAGACAACTGATTTCAGGGTAAAGCTTGAACAAGAGCCGACGCACACGAGAGGAATTTCAAATAACTGGCCCCAGCCAGGATTTTATACCAGACCGGTCCTCAGTGTAGAGGGAGACAGGACAAAGCTTATCAGCCCACGGCAGAACTTACAACGTACCATCCACACTATAGAGATTGGGCGATTGGTCCCAGGGCGGAGCCTCTACCAAACCGTCCCACCTGTGGAGAGAGATGGATTGGTTGGTCCCAGGGAGGAGCTCACACCGGACGGTCCCCACGGTGGAAGAGGATGGAACGATTGGTTCCAAGGTGGAGCTTATACTGGATGGTCTGCAAGGCGGAGGGAGATGGGGCGGTTGACCACAGGTTGGAGCTTACGTTGGACGCTGCCCATTGAGGAAAACGATTGGAAAATTCGGGAAATCGGAGAGATATATCTGTGATGGGGGTAGATTGGATAATCCGCCCGGGAGCGACACCTGGAAGATCAGGGGGTAAATGTCAGGAGCTGGAGCCCGGACTGGAGATACTGCGGCCGCCTTTCGTTTGCTCTCAGGACGCGGCTTTATGAATGAACTGAAGCATTGTGGTGACCGCAAATTTCACCGCGCTCTTCACCTGCTCCCTGAACTTGGACTGAGTCGCCGCGTAAATAAATGTGTTAGTGCAGCAGCTGAGATTCCTCAGCAAATATCCGACTTGTTTGAAGATCCTTTCAGAGTCACTGGGATCTGCCCCTGTTCCCGTGATCTGATAATAGAAGAATTGTACAACAAACGTCATCCACAGGAGGATGAAGTTGCCGGAGAGGGTGAAGAGTAAAACCACAGATCTCCTCCTGCTCTCCATCTCCGGGTCACTTCGGTTCTCCCCCTTGCTATGGCCCCTTAGCCCCTTGCGGACCCGACTGGCCATTAAGATGTGCCTGACTGTCAGAGCGTTGAGCAGCAGAATTACAGCGAAAGGGAGCAACGGAGCTAAGACAGTATCGAACCAGTCAAATGCCACCCACCCGGGGTCAGTGTAATAACTGTCCATCAATGCACAGAACCACGCTACATTGTCGATGATCACTCTGTGTTCCTGCGTGAAGTAGCGGGGAACATTTTTCAGACAGAGCAGAACGCCGGCTGTTGCTAGAACAGCAGCCGCAGTTTTCCCGGTGCAATATTTTGTTTTCAGCTTCTGGCAACAGATGGCGACAAATCGATCAAAGGTGAAAGTGACGGTGAACCAGACGGAGCAATCTGTCATTGCAAAAGTCAATACTTCAATTACTCTGCACACAGGTCCGATGTCCAGGAAACTCACTGGGAAGTAATGATATTTGATCTGATACAAAATGACCTCAGTGACAATGACCAGTAGATCCGCCGCTGCCATGGCCACAAGGTATCGACTGGTGCAGGTGGAGAGCCCGCACTTTCCCCGGGACAGGATCACAATCGCCACCAAATTCACTGGAGAAAGAGAAGAGGGGACAAACTGGGCATTACTGAAAATCAGGAGTGATGGGAGTCGGTACGTGACTGCAAGTTTAAGAATGTCAGACATGACTCCGGCTGTGCTCAGCCTGCTTGTGCCAGTGGTGAAGAGATAAGGCGATGGGTGGGTGAAGGGCAGTAAGAAAACGAGGCGACATCCCTTCGAATAGGAGGAATGGAACTCTCAGTGATTATTCCTTCTTGTATTCTCCGATGGTAACAGGTTTCATGGATTTAACCGTGACCAAGCCTGATTACATAGGGTTTCGGAAACTTAGCATCTGAGGGAGACGAGGAGTGTTTCAGAGGGAAGGCAGAGACAACTTATTATCCGGCAGAATTGTGGCTCCGTCGATGGGTTAACTTCACGGTAGGTTCAATTGAATAATAACACACGCCGGATGCTCGGCGCACACTTGTTCGGGTAATCGGGCACAATTCATCATCAACAAGTCGAATACAACTGTGAGAGACTTCATGGTGAGGCCTGTCCACAGGGCCAGGTGTTCTCTCTGAGTAATAAATCAGGAACAGTGAATACAAACCCTGCCAGTCATAACTGGCCGGGTAGCCGGCTGCTCCTTGCACTGGTGCACCCGTTGGCAATGTACACTTCATGCAAAGCAGCATTCTATTGTACTCCGTGTTAAAAGGGAAAAGGATATAGAAAATGCAGCATTTAACCTATATCACCATTTTGTTTGCGTGACGATCGCCAATTGGGAAACTTGGTACATGACCAAAAGCCTGTGAAAGCAGGTTAACACACGGAGGTACAAAACGTGAATTGCTCTGTTCACTTACCAGGAACTCCAATGACAACAATGATCACGTACAGTATGTCCTGCACTCTGTAGTATCTGTCCAGCATTTTTCTGTGCAGTGATGTGTTCCCGTGTGCTTCAGGTAAACTTTCGGAATGAAATGTCGTGGCAGAACATTGCCGGAGTTTTTTTACACCATTTACAATCTCCAGGGGGACAGCACAGTCTCATCAGAGTTGTGAAAATGTACTAACAAGCAGGTTACGTCAGCCGACTGAAATGCCCGCTGTGACAGATTGTGAATCATTCTGAAATATAATTGAGAAACTCCAAAGACGAGGAATTCTGGCGAGGCTGAGGGGTGAAAACTGAGAGCGGCATTCTTCCAACAAAGGGGACATTGTTTCGAGCACGATCGGACTCATTCTCCGCCTGGTATAGTTTGGCGGATTTACTTCAATCTGCGACATTCAGTCGGACTATCCCAAATGCCAGCGACCCTCTCAAAGTGTCTAGCTGCCTAGTTTGAAGATAGACAGTGTGATGTTTTCCCCTCAGGTTGAGGAATCAGTTTAAGAGGTCATCTCAGATTGCAATGCCTCCTCCACCCTGCTTCTCAAATGAATGTGATTGCGGCTCCTCAGACTGTAACATTTCCACACGCCCGGCCAGCGAGGTAGCCGTTCAAACCTTGCTTGCCGAGAATATATCTAAGTATGTCCTGGAACAACAAACGTTTCTGTCTCCACCGTCTTTCAGGAGGAGTGTCACGTCTGTCTGAGGGAATGACCATTGCCGCCTCAGGTTTAACCTGCATGCGCACAGAACAGAGACATGTACAGTCCATGATCAGGCCCTTCGGCCCACAATGTTTGTGCCATCTATGAGTCCAAATTAAACTGATCCTACCTGCTGCGCGCGATTAATATCCTTGTCTGTTCATCTGCCTGTCGAAATTCCTCTTCAACGTAGCGATCATGTCTGCTTCCGGCAGAATCCCTGGCAACGAGTCCCCGGCACCCGCCACCTCAAGAGGTACGGTTCGAAAACTGACATGACCATGAGGCTTTCTCGTCTGTATCAGCCTAACGTAAGATGATGGGCGTATGTTACTTCGTCTGCATTAAAGCAGGCATTAGACGGGTTCAGTTGAGTTATTTCGAACCAATGTGACTTCAGAAGGTTCTGAACAAAATTTGTTTTGTCATCTAGCTAACCGATCATGGTCAGAGGCATATTTGTTCTGTCTATCAATGGTTGCGGTACCTGTGTACCCAGAGGGAGCTCTCACAACACTGATTTAGGGTAGCTGTAGTCTCTTCGTGTGTTTCTGGAGTATAGGGATCCGTTCCCTCATTGGAATCGGTTCAGTATTTCGCAGTAGAGAGAGATTCGTGAACAAGCGAGAAAACCGCGACCATGGCAATAGAACATCAGATGCTATGTTAATTCCGGTTATTGGGTCGGCTCCAGGTAAAGGCATTTGACAAGTGCCCACATGGTAGGCTTCTTCAGAAGGGCAGAGGGCATGGGATCCAGGGAAGCTTGGCCGTGAGGGTTCAGAATTGGCTTGTCTGTAGAAAGCAGATGGTTGTGGTGGAGGCGTGCATTCTGACGGGAGGGCTGTGACTGGCGGTGTCCCACAAGGGTCGGTTCTGGGACCTCTGCTTTTCGTGATTTTTATTAATGACTTGGATGAGGGGGTAGAAGGCCGGGTTGGCAAGTTTGCAGACGACACAAAGGTCGACGATATTGCGGATAGTGTGGAGGATTGTAGAGAATTGCAGAGGGATATTTTTAGGATGAAGAGCTGGGCTGAGAAGCGGCAGATGGAGTTCAATCCGGAGAACTGTGTGGCGGTAACTTTGGAAGGACAAACTCCAAGGCGGAATACAAGGTTAATGGCAGGATTCTGGGTAGTGTAGAGGAGCAGAGGGATCTGGGGGTACAATGTTGCCTCACGGGTGGATAGGGTAGTTAAGAAAGTTTATGGGATTGTAGCATCCATAAGTCGTGGGATCGAGTTTTGAGCCGCGAGGTGATGATACAGCTCTGCAAAACTCTGTTTAGACCACACTTAGAGTACTGTGTCCAGTTCTGGTCTCCTAATTATAGGAAGGATGTAGGAGCGTTGGAAAGGGTGCAGAGGAGATTTACCAGGATGCTTCCTGGTTTAGAAAATATGCAGTATGAGGGGAAACTAAGGGAGCTAGGGCTTTGCTCTTTGGAGAGAAGGAGGATGAGAGGAGACATGATAGTGATGTACAAATATTGAGAGGAATCGATAGAGTGGACAGCCGGCGCCTCTCTCCTAGGGCACAACTACTCAATAGAGGAGCACATGGCTTTCAATTAATGGGTGCGAAGTTCAAGGGAGATATACGAGGAAGGTTTCTTACCCAGAGAGTGGTTGGGGCATGGAATGCGCTCCCTGGGGCAGTGGTGGAGGCGGGTACATTGGTCAAATTCAAGGGATTGCTCGCTAAGCATATGGAGGAATTTAAAATAGAGGGAAATGTGGAAGGAGGGGGGTAGATAGTCTCAGGCGAGGTTTAAAGGTCGGCACAACATTGTGGGCCGAAGGGCCTGCATTGTGCTGTGCTATTCTAATGATAAACACAAGGAACACAGGTGGATTCAATGATAGTTTATATTTGCGTCCATCACAGAACTGATTTGAACAACACATGATCAATACAAGAAAGAAAAATAATATTTTTAACTGCTTCTGCTGGTACATGCCTCTTCTCAGATGCATTTTAACCAACCGTCTGCCACATGTCTGCACTTCTGGTCACCACGCTAGAGATATGGCGTGGGATCGCTTGAGCGAGTGAGTGAGAGGTTCCCAGGACTGCATGGAGTGGAGGGCTTTAGCTACAAGGATGTTTTGGATCGGCTGGGTTTGGTCTCCCTCGCCGGTGCGCGGGAGGGTGAAGGGTAAACCTCCGCAGGTTCATTAAATTATGAGGATACCGATAAGGTGATACTCGCAGTTTTTGCCCCAGTGTAGGGCGGTGCAAAACCAGAGGGCAGAGGTTTGTGGTGAGAGGGGAATGATGCAAAGGAGATCTGAGGGCACGTATTTACTCTGTTTGGTACGAGGAAGGGGCTGCCAGAAGGGGTGGTAGAGGCTGATACAATGACAATAACTAACAGGATATTCGGATAGGGAAGCGGAAAGTAAACATTGAAAGGGATATGAAACAATTACAGGAAAATGAAACGAATAGACAGTCGGCATGGACGAGTAGGCTCCAAATTCCTGTTTCGATCCTGTACGACTCTCTGAATCTGTGATGCATCACTGTAGCCACCTGTCCTGTAACCTGTCCCGAGCATTATCATCATTCTCACCGATGTGTCGCCTCCCTCTTGCAGGTACTTCAGTGATTGGTATTGTTACTAACTAGATTGGTGCATCGTGAATCTCAGTTTCAAGTATCCAACATGTGTTTCGCTGGCCTCAAATGTACTATCGCTACCCAACGAGAATTGCAGCCTGTACTTGACGTGTACTTCAGGTACAGTACATTGCTCGTCTGATGCCGGCTGTTCCTCAACGGTCCTTGAATAACCCGCCTCCTTTGTATATCTGTTGACCAGTAAATTATTGTCTGGAAATAAGCAACATTAAACACCAACTGGTATTTGATGACAGTTTGCAGTTTAAACAGCAAAATAATGCAATTTTCCAACGTATGTTATTTTGTTCATATTTCCCCCTGTCCATTCATTTGTTTGTTTCAGTTTCTCCGTGTGAGAGGCTCGTAAGTGATCAGCGAGGGAAAGACTCCCTTGAATCAATTGATCCCTGGTAATACCCTGAAATCTATCAATGCGAAGGCTCTCTCTGAAGCAATATCCATCAGCCCAGACAAATTACATGGGTAATTATGTAAACAGACAGGAAATCATGTCGCAGTCGTAGAAAACGTTGCTGAGGCCTCAATTGGAGAATTGTGTGTAGTTACGATGTCCCCATCAGATAATGGGTGTGGCAGCTTGCTTTACCAGGATGATACCCGGGTAAGAGTGCATTAGCTAGAAGGAGTTGTTGGACAAATGTGGATTGTGTCCTGTGGAGCAACGATGCTGAGCTCAGGGAGGGAGTTGGTGATGCCCTAGGTCACGTATATATGAAGACGAAGGAGGTCTTGGGTGCTTTGTAAAACAATTCGCAGGTACTGACGGAATCTAACCCTGGACACAGAGGGAGGCAAGGGAGGAGATTGATATGTTCATGACAGAAGTTGTTCTATAATCTTTCAGTGCATATGTTCCGTTTCTTGGGTAAAAAGGAGAGGCTGATTCGGCTGCGACTTTCTCCCTGGTGTGTCAAAGGCTAAGAGATGGCTTTAGACAGCTATATATAATCACTGGGAGGGAGATTACGTGGGGCGTAGTCTTTTTCCAGGGAGAGGGAGACTGAAACTGAACGGTAGTGTTTTAAGTTGAGCGTAGGTAATTTGAAGTGGAAAAGAGTGGCGACCTTTTTCCACGGCGGGTGGTGCGTATGTGGACCGAGCTGCCGGAAGAGACGTGTGCAGTACAACGTTGAAAAGGCATGCAGGCAGGCACATGGATTGGAAAGTTTCAGGGCCATGTGAACCAAACGCAGGCAAATGCGACCAGTTCAGCAAAATAGCTGTTTGGCTTGAAAGAGTTAGGCCGAACGACCTGCTTCCCTTCGGTCTTCATGCATATTGAATACTTCACACCGCGGTGGCTCAAGAGGCTCTATTGGTCCGTGGGCCATCATCAATCTGCATCATTTGGAGATGATCGCTTTTATGGCTAACATTTATTGCGGCATTTTATACCCGAATGGACAATAAACCTTTTATTTTACATTATTGCAAATGCTGAACTGAAGAGGGATAACTACAAATGTTCAGTTTGTTGAATTAATATCATCTGTGATGAGCACTAAATATATCTTGCTGCTCCATACCATCTGATAAACGCGGTAGATCCATGCCCAGTTCTTTGTTTTACAATCGAAAGTGCGAATAAATGTTAAATATCTTCCAACGTATCATTGAAGTAACAAAATATAATGCTGAAAATGTAGCCAATGGTATGAGACACCAGAAAGGGAGATCTGAGCAACACTGTTTACCACATCGTCCTTCATTTGGGGAGAAACGGAGATTATTGGATTTCCCGAGTGGGGAATATTTGTTTCAGCCAGTGAATCCCAGCTGTATCTCTGTTCACTCCGCAGTTCTTTGCCACTGCTCCATTTAAAACCTGACAGCGGGAAGATGCACATTCAAACCAACAGAAAAGACAACGTGATTGCAATGGGTCTGGGGTTAAATGTCGGTGTGACGTCTGTGCTGACCGGATATTGGTTCAGGGAGAGCCCTCGCACTCTCAGATTTCAGAGTCTGTCTGGGAAAAATACTGGAGGATCTCTTCTGCGCTCTCTCCAGGGCTGCCCCATCCTGCCTGGACGGTTTTGACCAGAACTGCACGCAGCTGCTGTCCAGTTAATTGAAGTGTAATGGAAGAGAGACATGTATTTGTAGAAATGAAAATCCAGGTTTTCTGTGGTTTCCATGATCACCTATCGCGAAAATGAGTTCAGTGACGGACGCAGATGTGAACTTAAACAGTCAGTGAGACCACGTGTGTTCGCTGCCTTGACCCACAAGGAAGCCAATGACCAGAAGTAATTGGGTGCCATATGTTCTTTTCGCATATTCACCGATTGATCATGTTCATGGATCTCCCTCCTGGGAACTAGGGAACGGATAAATACAACAATGACAACGTTTAGTCAAAAAAAGATTAATATAGATTTGAAAGGCAAATTAGTTCACCGCTTAACTTGTGGATAGGTGATGACCAAGAGGAAGCGATCATATTATCCGTGCAGACAGTGATAGATCAACACTGACTAGACATTGTCAGTGTGTTCAGTGATGGGTCTGAATCAGCAGTGACGTGATCAGTGTGGTCAGTGATGGGTCCGGATCAACAGTGACATTGTCAGTGTGGTCAGTGATAGGTCTGGATCAACAGTGACATGATCAGTGTGGTCAGTGATGGGTCTGGATCAACAGTGGCATGATCAGTGTGGTCAGTGATGGGTCTGGATCAGCAGTGACAGTGTCAGTGTGGTCAGTGATGGGTCTGGATCAGCAGTGACATGATCAGTGTGGTCAGTAATGGGTCTGGATCAACAGTGACAGTGTCAGTGTGGTCAGTGATGGGTCTGGATCAGCAGTGACAGTATGAGTGTGGTCAGTGATGAGTCTGGATCAACAGTGACAGTGTCAGTGTTGTCAGTGATGGGTCCGGACAACAGTAAAATTATAATGTAGGGACGTAGATAAGCAGTGATTTTGTATTTGGAAAAGAAGGTGTGTTAATTAATAAGATAGCAGGCGACACAGAATTTTGGATAGACTTGAAGTTCTTCAAAGGAGTCAGCTGGTGTATAATGTTGGAAACCTTGGCTGAGAGATGGCAGATGGAGATGAATACGGGCAAATGTGATGTGTCGCAGTTTGGGAAATGAAATGTAAGAAGGGAGTTTATAGTCAAAAGCAGGATCCGAAGAAGCATTGACGCGTCGAAGGATCTAGTGGTGCAAGTCCAGAGCTCTCTGAAAGTCACAACTGAAATAGATGGCCCGGCAAACTTGCCTTAATTGGTTGTCGTGTTGAATATAAACTTTGGGAAGTCCTGTTGCAATCTATTTTACTCCACGTTAGATATATTGTGCGGCGTTCTGGTCGCCGGCAGACAGGAAGGATGTCAAGAAATTAGAGTGGTCGCAGAAGAAATTCACGCCGATTTGGTCGGGATTCGAGAGCAGTAGCTCTGACGCTGGACAAACTTAAACCGTTTCCCTGCCGAGTCTGATGGGCGAACTGAGAAAAGCGCATAAAATGATGAGAGGCATTGAAAGGGGTCGATACTTGGAGTCCCTTGCCCATGATGGAGATGTCAAAAACTGGATAAGAAGATATCTTTAGCAGTCACATGTACATCGAAACACACAGTGAAATCCAACTTTTGCGTAGAGTGTTCTCGGGGCAGCCGCGTTGCCACGCTTCCGGCGCCAATAGTGCCAACACTGGAGGGTCTATATTAATGTTTGGAGAAGCAAAGTGTCCATGAGATTAGCGATGCAAGTTTTTTTTTAACATTACGAGATGGTTGGTGCCTGGAACACGCCGGGGGACGTGGTAGAAACACATTCCACTTCAACTGTTTGGAAATATTTAGACAAAGATACACATAGTTGTACAGCACGGAAACAGGCCCTTCGGACCAACATTCGTGCCGACCAATGTGCCTCTCTATCCCACTTGCCTGCATCGGGCCGTATCATACGAAATCTTTCCTCTTCATGCACTTGACCAGGAGTATTCTATCCGTTGGTCGTGTACGTACTTCGACGAATTCTTCTTGCAACTCGATCCATGTACCCACCACCCTATGTATGAAAACATTGCCTCTCAGAACCACTTTAAATCTTGCCGCTCTCGCTGTGAACCTGTGCCCTCTATGTTTTGTCTCCCCTGCCCTAGGAAAAGTACTGTGACCTTCCATCTGATCTGGCGCCCTCATGCTTGTATGTACCCCTTCAAAATGTCCCCTCCGCCTCCTTCGTTCCAGGGAAAAAAAACAGCCTATCCTTTCTCTGCTCATAACTCAAGCTACACTCCTAAACCTTCACCCCCCCCCCCCCACCAACGAATTCCGGAGACATCCTTGTGATTCTTTGGGCCAAGGGCAAGCGAATGGGAACAGCTCAACTTGACATCTTGGGCGACGTGGACGAGTGGGGCCAAAAGGTATGATTCTGCACAGTATAATTCTGTTGCTGTAGGACGAGGCCTGTGACGTCTTTGTGATTCTGTCCTGCACTCTGGCTTAATCACAGCCTTCCTGTCGTGTGGCGACCAGAAATAGACCCTACAGTCCAGGTGTGTCCTCAACAACACTTATAAAGCTTTCACAGATTCGTGTGAACCTTTTCATCGCCCTCTCTTGCCTGCCCAAACACACCATCCTGGGATTCAGAGAAATACCTTGTCTTCTCTTGAGCCAACATTGTAAACCAACTCTCCGGGTTCAAATACAACGTAGAAGAGAAGTTTCTCCGGACAGAACAGAATGACAAAGGGGCGCGGTGAGGAAGGGGCTTGTAGATTCTCTCTCGATCTGTGTTGGCGCCTGTAGCCCAACCTCTTATTGTGGGATATGAGCTGGGAAATTCATGCCCCTGATGTTCATGAGGACCCGCCCCTGATGAATGTTGCCAACGTGAAGCTCCGCCCAGGATGTGTCCTGACAGCTGACGAAGCCCCGCCCGTTTGTGCACTGACAGCAGGTGAAGCTCTCCCTCCAGTGCTCTCCTCGTCACCTGTTACGACGCCCGAAACCCCGCGAGGAGGACAAGTGGTAGAGCGGTTGAATGTTAGTAAGCGGTTAAGGGTAGGTATCGTCTGAGGATGAAGGAGCGGCTGACGGTGAGGGTGTCACAGACCGGTGTGATTTTTACCCTTTTTCTTTTATTGATTCCACTTGTTCTAAAAAGGGGCGGTAATGGCAGTTTGTGGAGTGGTATCTTACTCCCTGACCTGTGAGATGTGAAAGACCAGTGAGAGTTCAAATATCCCAGGTGACGATGTCTGCAGGAAGTGTGCCCTGCTGCAACACCACTCAGACCATGTGTGTTTATATTCTACAAAAGCCAGGTCCGATTTCAGATTCCTAAACCTTACCCAGCTCCCTCATTCTTTTGGATTATATTTGCCATATCTCTCGACATCTACTTTTCCGAATCTTTATATATCGTTATTTCTTCCTCACGGGAACATGCTGGTCTTCAGTTATGAGCAGATGCTTATTGAAGTCTATGCATGACGGGTGCGCACTTACATTATAATATCTGCTCCGATTCTAATCTCAGCTGCTCCTGCCTGACACTGTTACAATTAACCTTCCCTAATTTAACACCTCCCCCCAAATGTCCGCTCTCATCCTTGTGCATATCAGTCTGAAAACTGACGGATTGTGATCACTGTTCCAAAATTTTCTCCCAGTGAATCTCCAATCTCCCGGCCGGTCCGGTTTCCAAATCAAAGCTTTCGTGTGGCCCCTTCCCTGGTTGCGTTATCCACAGACTGGATGCACCGAACAAATTCAATCACATCTAAACCTTTGTCCATAATGGAGACCGCGTCAATATTGCTGAAATTAAATCGCTCACTGGAATTAACGTGTTGCTTTGGCATCTTTACATAATCTTCCTTCATATCTGCTCCTCTATTACCCGCTGGCACCTTCCTCATTTCTGAGCTATACCGTATTGGCTCAGTGGATGAGCCCTTCAGGATGCCCTTTCCTAGCGCTGCTGTGCCTTCTCCCCGATCAGTGGTGCACATCACCTACGCCTTTTGCATCCTCTCTTGCACACCTGAAACATCTGAATCCTGGAATTTTGAGCGGCCAAGATCAACGAAGTCTCTGTAATGGATATCCCATGATAGTCCTATATACTAATCCAATCGCTAAATTCCTCTGCTTTTCCCGTAATTTCCCTTGCATTGAAATAAATACAACGTCCCATCAGCCCCCGATGTTCGTTCACCTGACCCTGCCGCCCCTTCTTTTCAGATTGCATAACCAAACGTCTACCGTACCATCAATCACTCCGGTCGCTGACCTTATGCTCTGGTCTCCACTTCCTTACCACTCTAGTTTGATCCCTCCCGAGTGGCACAGGCAAACCTCCCCACGGCGATATTGGTGACACTCCAGTTTACATGAAAAGTGTGATGTCAATATTTTAGGGCCTGTATGTTCCTGTTAGGCTGATGGGTAAGGCCGGAGGATTTCGGGAACTCTGATTGATGAGATATATTGAGGCTCTGATAAAGACAAGGAGGGTGGCATACACTGCCCATAAGCGACTGGGAACTAATGAATCCCTTGATGACCACAAGAGGTGTAGGATTGCACGTAAGAGAGAGGTTAGGGGTGCAGAGGATCCAGCAGGCAAGGGTGTCGAAATCCCAAGAGATCTATCGGTATATTCAGAGTTTAAGGGTGGGTCGTGAGAGATTAGGTCCCCTTAAAGACCAGCCTGACCGTCGGTGAGTGGAATCAACAGAATTGGGAGAGATTTTTTAATGAATATATCTCTTCATTCTGGAGTTAACGATGGAAGCTAAAGAAATGAAATGAAATAAATAATGAGTTGTGTTTGTTGGATTAGGTCGGGGGTGAGTGGGAGGTGTTAGCGCATTTAAAGTGCATTAAGATGGATAAAGCCCCAGGGCCTGACCTGGTGCATCCCTGGAGCGTGTTCGGAGATGGCAAAATAAACTGCGGAAGCCCTTGCAGAGATTTCTGCTTCATCTTTGGCTGCAGGTGAGATTTCGGTGGATTGGAGAGTGGCTAATATGGATCATTATTGAAAAAAGTGTAGCAAAAACCATGCCAGGAGAATACAGTTCGGTGACTCTGATATCGGTGGTTGGTAAATTTCTGGATGGCTTTCTGAGGGGACAGGATGTACCAGCTTTTACAGACACAGGGTCTGATTCGGGACAGTCAACGCGGCTTTGTGCTTGGGAAGTAGTGTCTGACAAATCCCCTGGAGTTCTCCGAGGAGGTTAGTTCAGGATAGGGCTTTGGATGTCGTCTGTAAGGACTTTAGCTGGGCCTTTGACAAGATCCCTCATGGCAGGTTAGTCCAGAAGGCTAGCTCACATCTGTTACAGGAGGAGACAGCGGATTGGTTTTATGATTGGCTCAGCGGTTAGAAGCAGATGGTGATGGTCGAAGGTGGTTTTTCGGACTAAACAGTTTTTTGTTTCGCGGTGTGGCGCAGGGGTCGGTGCTGGGATTTTTGTTGTTTGTAATTTACGTGAACGATTTGGATGTAAATGCACAAGGCATTCTCAGTATGTTTGTGGATAATTATAAAATAGCTAATTTGGTTGATACCGTGGAAGGTGATGGAAAAATCACAGGAGTATCTTAATCAGGTAGGTGTGTGGGTTGAAGATTCGCAAATGGCTTTCAATCCAAATGAATGCGCGGTATTGCATTTTTGGAGATAAAACCAGCGTAGAAGTTATACAGGGAATGGTCGGACTCTGGGGAATGTTATGGAACAGAGAGACCAAGGAGAGCAAAGGCATAGTTGCCTGAAAGAGGCGTCACAAGTAGATGGTGTGGTCAAGAAGGCGTTTGGCACGCTGGCTTTCATCCGTCAGGGCATTGAGTGTAACAGTTGGGAAGTTATGTTGTACAGTTTTGGCCACCCTGTTAAAGGAAAATGTTACTAAGGAGAAAGAGTGCAGTAAATATTTACCAGGATGTTGCCTGAACCTGGGGCCTGAGTTCCAAGAAGAGGTTGCGTAGACTATAATTCCCTGGAATGCAGGAGATCGAGGGGTGACCTGATGGGGGGATATGAAAGCATGAGGAGCGTAGACTCGCTGAAAGTACACAGTCCTTTTCCCTGGTAAGGTTGCTGAAAAAAATAAGCCTTCTTTTAACATCAGAGGATTAGCATGAGAGATTTAAAAGGGACATCAGGGGATAAGATAAGATATCTTTTATTAGTCACATATACATCGAAACACACAGTGAAATACATCTTTTTGCATAGTCTTCTGGGGGCAGTCCGCAAGTGTCGCCACTCTTCTGGCGCTAACATAGCATGCCCACAACTTCATAACCCATACATCTTTTAGAATGTAGGAGGAAACTGGAGCACCTGGAGGAAATCCACTCAGTCAACGGGGAGAACGTACGAACTCCTTACAAACAGTGGCTGGATTTGAACCTGTGTCGCTGGCGCTGCAAAGCGTTACTCTTCTTCACGCAGAAGGTGGTGCCTATTTGGAATGATCTGCCAGTAACTGCGGTTGAAGAACATTTACAAATCATCTTGATAAATACATGGATAGGAGACATTTGGAGGTCTATGGGCTAAACACGAGCAGATGGGACTACTTGGCTTGGCAACACAGTCGGCATGGACGAGTTGGGCCGAACGATCTCTTTCCACTCTGTATGACACTATGACTGTAGGATTCTCTGTATGAGCTCTAATTAGTTTCAACAAACTTAGATCGCTTTCTCTGGAGCCCGGCAGGCTGTTTCCAAACTGATGGATCTGTGGAATAACATGGGAGGTATCGAGAGGGTAGACAGTCAGAATCTTTTATTCCTGCAGTGAAAATTTCAAATACTAGAGGGAATATATTTAAGGTGTTGTGAGAGGTGGAGTTGAAAGGAGAATTACGTGAAAATGGTTTTGCACTGAGAGTGCTCTGCCCGTCGAACCCCTAACATTGCGTCTGGCAGAAGCAGATCCTACAGCAATATTGATGAGGTTTTTGGACAGAAACATGAAAAGACACAGAATGGGGAGATAGGCACCATTTGCCGACAGTTGGGATTAGTTTATAATGGTATCAGGGCTGAAGGTCCTATTCTGTGTTCAATCCTCATGCTCCTTATCACTTGCTGTATCTCACCATCTCTCCATATAGATTCACATCTCACACCTCCCTCCTGCACCCAGCTCAACGCTCATTCACCAGTTCCGAGGACGGGTCATTGGCCCAGATCTTCAACTGTTTTCTCTTTGCTGCTGGACGGGCTGAGTTCTTCCATCATGTCTGTTTTTGCTTCAGTGTCCAACAGCTGCAGTTTTATTTGTTTCCTTTCAGTTCCAGTGTCCCCTTTTGCAAAGGTGGGGTCTGAAACGGTGCAAAATATTGCAGTGTGCCTCACGAACACGCGGGGCTGTTGTGAAAAACTGCGCTGTCGCTCACCTTCAGATGCCTCGGAATACATGCCGAAATGGCAGTTGCTTTCTCAACTTATTGATCCTCCTTTCTGTCCCAGTATTTCATTGGAAAGTACTGTTCAATACCTCTTAACCTCATTCATTTGAAAAACCGCTCTATTTAGATAACAATCAGCCTTTTGGCTCCTCACCCCATTATTCACTCTGATGGGTCTGGATACCGAACTGAATTCTCTGAACATAACACAATGTCCAATACGTACACCGTGCTGGTGTGGGGTGATTTATCCTGTCGACGGTCCCTGTCTCACCCTCTCTGTCCATTATATTCCTGTCTGCACAGTAAGGTGTCCAACTCTAACTCAGTGCTGATGTGAGGGCATGTATCCTGTGAAGGTGCAGCATTTAATTACCCCAGATTTTTTTTCAGAGAGAGAGGGTGTACAAAGATATGAGGAAGACTGTTACAGAAGGTTAGTGTGATTGGGTCAGTCGAATGGGACTGTGAAGAGCTGATGCAGATCACAAGCACAGGCTGGTTGCATTTGCCTTGAATGGGTTGTCCGTGTGTGACGCAGTCCATTTAATTCATGACAGATTACACTCAAATTGAACTTCCAGTAGACACACAAATTGCCCAAGGTGATCTGTTACTTGTCTGCTGCGTGGTGCGTCCCTTGAATGTTCCCCAAGGTCTGCTGCTGATTTAACTTCCAATCGGCAGAAACCAATACCTAATCGTGACCCGCACTGATGTTGTGTTTGTTATAGGAAGCTGATAGCGATGGACTCTCCGTATCAGAGGTGGAGAGAATATCTGATGAAAATCCACAGGGGATCATTGAGTAACAAGAGTCAAGCAAGACCGAGGTGAGAGAATGGGGACTAGGAGATGATGTGCATTTCCTTTGGCCTTACACCACACTGATTCGTCTCTTCTGCACCTCCCTGCCCCCTTGTCCTCTTAACTTTAAATGGTCCAGCACGACCCATCGCTCACCTGCTCCAGAATCACCTCTCGAGACCGCTCCCCATCTTTACGCCAGGTCACAACAAACTGGGAGCATAACTAAGCCACTTGCCCCCTCAACCTTGTCCCGTTGTTGGAACCGATCATACTGCCCCAGATCTCTAACTGCTCGAGTCACACTGCCTCGCAACAGGCCTTTCGGTCCTCCCTGCCCGTATCTATCCAGACTCATGTTCACTACTGCCATTAACCAGCACTTGGGAAGTAGCATTCTTTACCTCAGTGATTCATATGCTCGTTTAGATGCTGCTTAAATGTGACAGTATCTATCTCTATGTGACTCTTAGTCAGTGCATTTTGATCTACCGCCACTCTGTGGATGAAAAGAAATTTCGCTGATGGTGGGGTTTTAGTGATGGTGATCGTGGTGGTGGTGTAGGGATTTGGCTGTGGGGAGTACTGGTGTTGGAGATGGTGGGGTGGTAATATATCGGTAGTGGTAATGATGGTGTTCGTGTTGGAGGTATTGGCATGAGTGTGGTTCCTGGTAGCGGTGGTGAGGTTGTCCGGTTGGTGGTTGTGGTGGGATCGGTCGTGGCGTGGGTGGCCATGGGTGGTGGGGTGAGGAGTGAATCGTCTGAGGTGGTCAACACGAGGGACACCAAGAACTGACGGATCTTCGGGGAGGCAGATGCACAGAACTGAGGGAGGGGTAATGAAGGCCCCGCGGGGAGCCTCACTGTGGTTACAGTGTTCCCAGTGTGTTGCGGAGTGAATGGCTGCGAAGCGGATTAGATGGAGTGATCAGGGATACCAGGGGAAATCCGCGCTGAGTGCATTTTACAATGAGAGTGAGGGGAGATGTCACCACCTCTTTCAGCTGCTCCCTGAACTTAGACTGGGTCACGGCGTAAAGAGCCGTGTTTGTGCAGCAGCTCAGGAGCTGTAACATGTTGCCCACTTCCCGAATGTAACTCTGTGGTCTCACAAGTGAAATATTCGGGACATGAACAATAAAGTGTCAGCGGCGCCCACAGCAAAATGAAATTGCCCGAGATGACCAGAAGTAAAATGAGGGAATTCCTGCGGCTCTCCATCTCCGGGTCTTTGGGACTCTGGCCGCTGTTGGGACCCCGTAATCTCCCGCGGGCTCTGCTCGACACCAAAACGTGTCTGGTGATTAAAGCATTAAGCAGGAGAATGAGGACAATTGGAATCACAGGGGTGGTAATGAAATGGAGGAACACGACAGCAGTCCAAGCCAGCGAACTCACGGTAATACAGGTTGCCTTGCAAAACCACGGGTTATAACGAAAATTATAATGACCCAAGAGCACAAAATACCAGAAAATGTTCTTTAAACAGCTCAGCACAGTCACTGCACCCAGAACCACGGCCGCCGTTCTCTCGGTGCAATATTTAATTTTCAGCCTCTGGCAACAAAGCGCCACAAATCGATCAAAGGTGAAAGCAACTATGAACCAGACAGAACAGTCGGTGGTGGCGTAGAGCAGGGCGGCGTGGATATTACACACGGGGACGAAACTGAGGAAAACGAACGCTTCCCGATAAACAATCGGAATCTGCATCAGTATTAGGTCTATTACAAAGAACAGTAGATCCGCCACAGCGACCACCACCAGATAGCGAGTGACAACGTTGGAGAGACCGCACTTTCCCCGGGACAGGACCACAATCGTCAGCACGTTCACTGTGGGGAGGGAAAGAAACAGAAACATGACAGTGGTCTTGACAGGTCGGTAAATGAAAAAAACAATCAAGTGTGAAATAAATGAAGAAATGAATAGATGAGAAGCAGAGGTCAAGGGTTCCGCAAATCTGTCTGATGAGTGAACAATTCATTACGTGTTCTGGTTAATAAAGATCAAAGTCCTCACTAACTGAGCTTCGGTTCATGGGGTGGTAATACATTGACCCGGTCAATATGCGGAATCAGCCCAGGATTCTGATCCTGATCACCGCTCAGTGATCCGGAAGAACGGAGCTGCTCATTACATGCTGAACGTGGGTTAATTTGGGTTGGAGTCCCGGTCACTTTTGCTGCTATTTATGCAAAGACTTTATGTCATGCATGGAGGATTGTGCTTTGGTTTCTCCCTCTCCCTATTACTCAGTGAGCCAGCGTCAGATAATCGGGGTCAGCACATGGTTTGGGTTCCGATCTTTGCGCAGCCCTGCTCGATATTGGCGGGAAATTGGGCGGAAGAACAGTCAGAATCAGAATCCTAATCAGGTTTATTGCCGCTGAGATACGTCGTGGAATGTGTTGCTTTGCGGCAGCGGTACAGTACACGACAAAATTCACCTTATGTTTTTCAAAATAAATAAATAGTGAAAAAGAGGGATAACGAGGTTGTGTTCGTGGATTCATAGTCCTTTAAGAACTCTGATGGTGGAGCGGTAGAAGTTGTTCCTGAAACGTTGATTGTGCGTCTTCAGGCTCCTTGATGGTCCTAACGTGAAGTGCGCACGACCCAGTTGGTGAAGGTCCTCAATGATAGATGCAGCCTTCTTCAGACGTCGCCTCTTGAAGTTGTCCTCGATGCAGGGGAAAGTTGAGACCGTGATGGAGCTGGCTAAGTCTACAACCCTCTGCAGCCTCTTTCGATCCTGCTCATCGGAGTGCACATACCAGGCGGTAATGCAACCAGTCTGATTCAGCCTTCTCAAGATTGAAATGAGATCATCAGCTATAAAATGTAATCTGTTTACTGTCTGCCGTGGACAATTCTGACAGCCACATCTAAATCAAAAGACACGCGGCCGCAGTGACGGGAATGTCACTCACAGGAACTGCAATGCAGTTGACAATGGTTTACCGAATTCATGTCAGTCGCTGTGGACCTGTCAGCAATATGAATGAAACACCCTCGGGAAACAGAGGAGAAATCACAGGTCGATAAATGCCATTGAGAACGATGATCACCGTGCACGGACCAAGTCAACGCATTACACCTCCCTCAACCGAAGCACATTTAATGAGGACTTTCAGCGTTATGAACTGGAAAACGTGAGGGATTGTCCACTATTCTCACATCTTTACCGGAGCAGCTAACCACTGCATCTCATCTGTCTGTTGGTCGGGAAGTGGGACAGACACTTACCTGGAAAAGCAACAAGGGCGAGGGTGGGGTAGTAGACGGGCTGAATAGTCCGCACTAAAAAATAGATCCGATCATGCAATGTTATCCGAGGATCATTTGAAAAAAATATTGTGAGCCAAATAAAAGACAGACTTTCCCATCGCTGTCACATCCGCGTCTGCTGCTTCCCGATTCCCACCCATTCCTGTAACATATCACTCCACTGTTCCTCGTTTCCAATAGCTGACCAGAACTTCACACTTTCCTGTTCTCAGACTCTGAACCATGAAGGTAACACTCTGCTTTATTGTTCGCAGCTTCTCAGTTCTCTTCTTTGTCTGTGGAGCTGCTGCTGCCCGTCGGTGACCAAGGGGCTGCTCCCATTGGTACGGTGATACCTCATGGAACGTAACCCGTTTTAATAGAAGTGGGAATCCCCCGGGGACACAAACCGTCTCCTCGTAGTCTGACGTTAATTCCACTCACTGAACAAACATCTACTGTTAACACCTTTGTATCTGGACGGAAGGAGGAACAGGGAGAGTGAGCCCGCTGCCGCCTCCTCCACCCAATTGGCCCGCGTTGCCATTTTCAGCGAGCGACGTTTGGAACTCTTGGTCTCTCTGTCCACCAGCATTCCTTCCTGTCCTCCCATTTACTTTATTTGTCTTACCTGAGTTTAACTTTAGAAAATACATCATCTCAACGTTAGGATTACATTCCGTCTGAAAAATACTCCGCATGACTTTCCACTGGATCTGCTGGAAATGTTCTTGTAGCCTTTGGCAATGATCCTCCCATGCGATATCATCGCCTGTTTTCGCAGACTTAGTGATTGCTCCCGCATTCACATCCAAGCCGGCACGACCTCTCAAGGACAGTAAAAGACCCCGTACATCTCACTCTGTGCACCACCAGTCACATACCTCTTATCATTATTCACAACAAAAAAACACCACGACCGTCCGTCTCCGTTCACCAAGACTATTTTGGATCCCAATAGCTAGCTCGCCTTGGATCACACGTGCCTTATCCTTTTGGACCAGCCTACCATGCGGCATTGTCAAATGTCTCACTGAATTCCATAAACACAACATCTACCAGCCTGTTTTCTTCAATGTCATTTGTAATATCCTCAAAACATGCTGAAGTTAGTGAGACACCCGCACTTTACTCTGTATTCTGTTATTGTTCTTACCCTGCACTACCTCAGTGCACTGCGTAATTAATTGATCTGAATGAACGGCATGCAAGACAAGTTTTTCACTGTACCTCGGAACAAGTAACAACTCAGGCGCAGGCCCTTCGGCCCACAATGTCCAGACCGACCATGATGCCGATTTAAACTAATTTTCTCTGTCTGCACATGATCTGTATGTTGTTGATGTGCCTGAATAAACGCCCGCTAAACGTTTCCCTTGCAGATGCTTCTGTCACTTCCTCTAGGAGCGCTTTCCAAGCACTCAGCACTCTCCGTGTAAGAAAACTTGCCACGTAAATCTCCTTTAAACTTCGCCCTCTGACAAAGCTATGCCCTCTAGTCTTTGATATTTCAAGCCTGAAAAAATGAATCTTACTATCTCCCCTCTTATAACTTTATATTTTTCGATAAGGTCTCCCCTAAGCCTTCTGAGATCCAGACAAAACAACCCAAGTCTGTCCAACCAAGCGGTGGAGCTAATCCAGGCTTCTGCAATCTCTCCACAGTTTCTGCAATCATTCTGGAATGAGGGGACTTGAGCTGCACACCAGACTCCAAATGTGGCCGTACCAAACCTCTATACAGCTGCAGCACGACTTGCCAACATTAATACTCAGTGCCCCAAACGTTGACGGCAAGTATGCCGTCTGCCATCTTTACAGCCACCTGTACTTCAGTTGCAAGTATCATGGATTTATGGACGTCCAGCCCAAGAAAAGTCTGAAAGGCTAGGATCTTTGAGTCCTCATTGTCCACGGGGATGGTACCGGAGTATTGGAGGGTGGCGAATGTTGTCCCCTTATTCAAAAAAGGTAGTAGGGATGGTCCGGGGAATTCCAGGCCAGTGAGCCTTACGTATGTGGTGGGTAAGCTGTTGGAATGGATTCTAAGAGATAAAATCTGTAATCATTTCGAGAATAATGGACTGATTAGGGACAGCCAGTATGGATTTGTGAAGGGAAGATCTTGCCTCACTAGCCTGATAGGGTTCTTTGAGAAGAGGACCAGGAAGATTGATGAGGGTAGTGCAGTAGATGTGGTTTACATGGATTTTAGTAAGGCGTTTGGCAAGGTTCCGAATGGCAGGCTTCTTCAGAAGGTCAGAGGCCAAGGGATTGGCCGTGTGGATTCAGAATTGGATTGCCTGCAGAAAGCAGAGGGTTGTGGTGGAGGGAGTGCATTCAGATTGGAGGGTTGTGATTAGTGGTGTCCCACAAGGATCTGTTCTGGGACCTCTACTTTTTGTGATATTTATTGTGGAAGGATGGGTTAGCAAGTTTGTGGATAGTGTGGAGTGCTGTAGAAGCTTGCAGGGGGATATTGATAGGATACAGAGCTGGGCTGACAAGTGGCAGATGGAGTTTAATCCAGAGAAGTGTGAGGTAGTACACTTTGGAAGGACAAACTCCAAGGCGGAGTACAAGGTAAATGGCAGGATTCTGGGCAGTGTAGAGGAGCAGAGGGATCTGGGGGTTCATATCCACAGTTTAAGAGCCACGAAGTAATGATACAGCTTTCGAAAACTCTGTTTATACCACATTTAGAGTACGGTGCAGAGTTCTGGTCGCCTCATTATAGGAAGGATGTGGAAGCGTTGGAAACGGTGCAGAGGAGATTTACCAGGATGATGCCTACGTTAGCGAGTATGGATTATGAGGAGAGACTAATGGAGCTATGGCTTTACTCATTGCAGAGAAGGAGGATGAGGGTAGACATGATAGAGGTATACAAAATATTAAGAGGAATAGGTAGAGTGGACAGCCAGGGCCTCTCTCCCAGGGCACCAATGGTCAATACAAGAGGGCATGGCTTTAAGGTAATGAGGGGGAAGTTCAAGGGAGACGTCAGAGGGAGGTTTTTCACCCAGAGAGTGGTTGTTGCAAGGAATGCACTGCCTAGGGTGATGGTGGAGGCTGATACGTTGGTCATGTTCAAGAGATTGTTAGAAAAGCATATGGAGGAATTTATAAGGATATGTAGGAGGAAGGGGTTAGATAATCTTTGCTGTGGTTTGAAGGTCGGCACAACATGGTGGGCCGAATGGTCTGTATTGTGCTGTATTGTTCTATGGTTCTAAGGTTAAAGTCAATGCATCAACTGAGTCCTGCATTTTGCTGCATATTTTGCTCTTACAATTGACCTCCCAAAGTACATCTACTCACATGTGTCCGGTTCAAACTCCACCTGCCAATTTTCTGCCCACATTTCCAACTCCTCTACATCCTGCATTATGAAGGATATAAATGACAGCCTTCATCACCACCCACAACGCAATCGATTGCAGTGTCTTCTGAAAAAGTGCCTATTGAACCAGACAGAAAATGCTGGAGAAACTCAGCAGGTCAGGATGGATCTGCGAAGGGAAATTTACAATCGACGGTTCCGATCGCGACCCCTTATCAGGACTGGAAAGGAATAGAGGAGAAGCCAGAGTATATGGGTCGGGGGAGGGGAGGAACACAAGCTGGCAGGTGATAGGTGAGCCGGGTGAGAGCGGGTCGGTGGTTGGTGGAGGGTGGATCACTGGGAGTGATGTGTGAAGCTGTGAGGTGATAGGCGGGAGAAGCAAAGGGCTGAAGAAGAAGGAATACGATAGGGGAGGACAGTAGACCATGGACCAAAGGGAAGGAGATGAGGAACCAGACGGAGGAACCAAGGGCAGGTCGTGAGAGAGGAGAAAAGGAAAGAGAAGGTGTGAGGGGTACTCGGGGTATTTTTGGAGACCCAACCATCCTCATCTGCTTCATCAAAGACCTTTCTTCATCTTCAGGTGATCAATACGGACGTTCGCTGAAGGTTGTATGATGAGACAGGATCTCACAATATCCAGGCCTCGGTTTATCGAGGTTGGCACCGGGCAAATGCCACTCGAAGACGATATGGAACTAGAGAAATTCCAGCATCATCCTCTGTTACTCAATAGCATTACCCTCACTGTCTCTGTAGCTGAAACACTCTACTCCGTGCTGTTGTTGTTGTTATCTGTACTACATCAATGGACTGTATACTAACTCAATGTAACTGCACTGTGTAATGAATTGACCTGTCGAATCGGTATTCAAGGCAAGTTTTTCACTGTACCCCGGTACAAGTGACAATAATAAACCAGTACCAATACTAATTCACTAGAAACCGAACTAGATTACCTACAGACAATATGGCTGCATGGAAAGGTAAGAGGGAAGGAATCGTGCTGCGAGTAACTCACCTCCTACCTTTCCAAAGCCTGGCCACCACCTACATGCCTCAGGTCAGGAGTGCGACGGAATCTCATAGGACATTGCAGCTGGCTTTATGAGCTCTCGTCCGCAATCACTCACTCAATCATCACCGACGCATCTTCAGGATGCATTGCAGTAACTTTAATATTCCTGACACAAAACCTTACAAGCCCACGATCGCTGCCAGCAAGACGGACCAAGGCAGCGAAATTATTGCAGCACCGCCATCGGAATTTGCGGTCAAAGCCACGCAACATCCTGACTTAGAAATATGTTGTCGTTCTTTCGTCGCCGCTGGGGCAATAGCCTGGAAACCCCTCGCTAACAGCATTGTTGAGTCTGCCTACGCCGCAAGGATTGCAGCCGTTCAAGAAGGCGGATCACCGCCACCTATTCAAGGGAAATTAGGTCCGGATAATTAAGTGCCGGCTACGTCGGCGAAGTCCACCGATCCTGAATTAATAAAAATTAGTTCAATGTGTGCTGAGGTATCAATAAAGAATATCATCCGATCGGCTGGATTACCAGAGTTTTAAATGTATCTTCATGGAATTTTTAAATCTACAGGTGCACCCCATGGATCTGCGAAACCAAACACTATCTGACGCATTCCTCTGCGTCTGGTTGAACTACTGGTTTATATTAGCCGAGCCAAAACAATAAAGAACAAAATGAACTTTTGAAAGAAGACGGAAGTTAATCCCGCTGTGCATCCAGCGGTCACTGACACAACAGCATTGCCACACCGTCGGGGAAAGACGAATGCAAAAACCTCACGCACAAAATTGCAGAAGTTAGCTTGCCAATGTTCTTACCAGGAACACCAATAACAGAAAATATCATAGAACATGTTCTAACTTGATAAGGTGTCGCAAACATATTGCTTGAGAGTTCAACTCTCTTCAAGCTAGTCGTCATCTTGCTGAAGGAAATTCTGAGCTGATGCATCTCCACGTCCCACATTGCTTTATCCGCATGACTACTGTGCAAAAAAGAAACTTTTTTTTTCAAGAACTGGCAAAAGATGATGACGCTGTTCGAGTTAAATCCCAGTTTCGATGTTGTGTGCACAGTTCTGCGCCGGAATTGAAAAATCTCAGAGATGAATCCTGCATGATCCCTGACGTCAGCAAAGATTGTTATTTGAAATAGTTTCAGATTCAACTGCAGATTTCATATATGTTTTTTTTTACTTTGCACTGGGGTGGTGGTGGAGGCAGATACATTGAACAGGTTCAAGAGCTTGTGGGATAGGCATACGGAGGAACGTGAGATAGAGGGATATGAGGGAGGAAGGGGTTAGGTGGTGTGAGGGTGGTCTGATGGACGGCACAACACAGTGGGCCGAAGGGCCTGTTTTGTGCTGTATGGTTCTATGGTTCTATGGTTCTATGGTCAACTGCTCTGCTCCATTGATCCTGTCATCTAATGTCACACTGCCCTCACTAGATTCCATTCGCGAAGAATCACAAAGGAATGGAGCATTCACACCTAAAGCGATGGAGATAGATGTCGTTCCCATCAATGAACCAGTCATTTCAGAAGCGAATCACCGTCTGAACATATTCCTGCAGCCTTCAGGTTCTAATCTCACGAGTTCGTGGAGAACCTGAAACGACAGAACATCTGAACCAATGTCAAATGCACAGACACACAAATGAACATCGGAGGCACAATTAGTAAGTCTGAATTTGGCACAAATATTGCTGATGTTGATGGTTTTGTTCTGCGGTATGATGTTGATCAGTTGGGGGGATGGGCAGAGGAATGGCAGATGGAGTTTAATTCCAATAAGTGTGTGGTCATGACCTTTGGGAGGACTGGCCATGCAAGGCCATATAACAAGAATGGTAGGGCTCTGGGGATTACTAAGAACCTGACTGCCCTTGGATAAAGGTTCAAGGATCACTCAAGGTGGCAGCGGAGATGGATTAATTGGTGAACCAGTCATACGAAATCCTTGCCCTCACTGGCTGGGACACAGAACACAAGAGCAGGAAGGTAATCCTGCAATATTGTCGAACAATGGTTGGACTGGAGTGACTCAGGAATTTCTCGTCGCCGTATTACAGGAATATGTGGCCACATAGGAAAGGGTTCAAAGGAGATTCACCAGAATGTTACCTGGGATGGCGAATTTCAGTTACTGAATAGTGGCTGAAAATCCACAAGTTGTTGGCGAGGCCACGCCTGGAGCCCTGTGAACAGTTTTGGTCCCCTCATTTAAGAAAGCGTATGAGGAGCGTTTTGAGTTCAGGAAGATAAGGAGAGGTATCTCATTGAAACTTACCGAATATTGAATAGCCTCGACAGAGTGGACGTGGAGAGGATGTTTCCACCAGTGGGAGAGTCAAGTACCAGAGGGAAGAGCCTCAGAATACAAGGACCTCCCTTTAGAACAGAGATGAGGAGGGATTCCTTCAGCAAGGGTAGGATATCTGGAATTCGTTACCACAGACTGCTGTGGAGGCAAAGTCATTGGGTATATTTAAAGCGGAGGTTGATAGGTTCTTGTTTAGTAAGGGCGCCAAATGTTATCGGGAGAAGGCAGGAGAATGAGTTTGAGAGGGTAAAATGAAACAGCCACGATTGAATGGCGAACAGACTCAATGGGCTGAATGGCCTCATTCTTCTCCTGTGTCTACTGGTCTTATGATCTTAAAACATTAACTACCATTTCTTATGTCTGACTACCAACAATTCCCACTTCTTCTTGCCTCTATACCAGCGAATTAGTTGACAGTTCAAAGAATGGTTACAGCATTTTAAATTTGAATACAATGAACCCACGCGGATGGCCTATGTATGTTCCAATAAGGACTAAATTTCATAACCCCCCCCCCCACCCTTTCATTGTAATTCTGCTGCTCAGCGCTCTGTCAGTCACACACATTTAAGTGGCCACTTGGGACTGTCAGGGGCTGAGGGGTCACATCAATGGGGAACAGAAATGGAGAACAGAAAGAAATCTGTCGTTTTGCTCTTCACGCTCTCCGACACCTTCATACTGTGGCTGTCGAACGCTGGAGGCGTCTTTCATCATCAGATCAGAGAAGCAGGAATTGTGATATCAGCAGAGAAATTTCAGTTGATTGACAAACACCTCCATTTATGCGACGACGCAATCCAAGTTCAGGAAGCAGGTGAAGAGCAAGGTGAAATACCTGTTACTTCGGTGCTTCAGTATGTCAATAAAGCCGACCCCTGAACGCAGCACCGAAGCCGCGGCAGTATCTCGAGTCAGAGCTACATGTCGTGGCATTCGCCACCTCATCCATAAGGAGATCAGTGGAATATCCAATCAGCGGGCAGCTCAGGACCTCAGCCAATTAAAACAGACGCTGCCGCCTCAATGCCCCTCCTGGCATTTCCGTGTGGCCGTGACATTCAACACACAAACCCCCTGGGGTCTGTGAGCCTCCAACGCTACACCCGGCTTTACCTGCAGTCACCAGGGACGTTGACCTTCAACCCATCAACCCTGGGGTTGTGGCAGAGGGGAGTGGGTGTTGGGGTGGGTGTCACTCCACCTTCAATTCGATGAACTTCTACCCTGGATCCCCGGTGCTCTGATGAGCATATCACGTGAAAAGAAATCTGCAAAACACATATAAAATAACCTGCATAATGCTGGAGATATACAATAAACACCAAAACTACAGAACATAGAAACATAGAAATACTACAGCACAATTCAGGCCCTTCGGCCCAAAAAGCTGTGCCGAACATGTCCCTACCCTAGAAATTACTAGGCTTACCCATAGCCCTCTATTTTACTCAGCTCCATGTACCTATCTAACAGTCTCTTGAAAGACCCTATCATATCCTCCTCCACCACCGTTTCCGGCAGCCCATTCCACGCACTCACCACTCTCTGAGTAACAAAAATACCGCTGACATCTCCTCTATATCTACTCCCCAGCACCTTAAACCTATGTCCTCTTGTGGCTACCATTTCAGCCCTGGGGAAAAGCCCCTGACTATCCACACGATCAATACCTCTCATCATCTTATACACCTCTATCAGGTCCCCCCTCATCCCCCGTCTCTCCAAGGAGAAAAGGCCGAGTTCCCTCAACCTGTTTTCATAAGGCATGCTCCGCATTCCAGAAAGCATCCTTGTAAGTCTCCTCTGCATCCTCTCTATGGCTTCCACATCCTTCCTGTAGTGAGGCGACCAGAACTGAGCAGAGTACTCCAAGTGGGGTCTGACCAGGGACCTGTATAGCTGCAAAAATACTTCTCGGCTCCTAAATTCAATTCCCCGATTGATAAAGGACAATACACCATTTGCTTTCTTAACCACAGAGTCAAACTGCGCAGCCGCTTTGAGCGTCCTATGGACTCGGACCCCAAGATCCCTCTGATCCTCCACACTGCCAAAAGTCTTACCATTAAGACTATATTCTGCCATCATATTTGACCTACCAAAATGAACCACTTCACACTTATCTGGGTTGAACTGCATCTGCCACTTCTCAGCCCAACTTTGCATGCTATCTCTGTCCCTCTGTAACCTCTGTGACAGCCCTCCAAACTATCCACAACACCCCCAACCTTTGTGTCATCTGCAAACTTACTAACTTACCCCTCCACTTCCTCATCCAGTTCGTTTATAAAAGTCACAAAGAGCAAGGGTACCAGTACAGATCCCTGAGATGCACCACTGGTCACTGACCGCCACGCAGAATTCGACCCTTCAACAACCACTCTTTGCCTTCTGTGGGCCAGCCAGTTCTGAATCCACACTGCAATGCCCCCTTGGATCCCATGCCTCCTTACTTTCTCAATACGCCTTGCATGTGGTACCTTATCAAACGCTTTGATGAAATCCATATACACTACATCTACTGCCCTCCCTTGATCGATGTGTTTAGTCACATACTCAAAAAATTCAATCAGGCTCGTAAGGCAGGACCTGCCCTTGACAAAACCATGGTGACTATTCCTAATTATATCATACCTCTCCAAATATTCATCAATCCTGCAAATAAAACAGCAACTCAGGCAGCATCTGTAGAACGAGTAACGGAATTAATATTTCATTCGATTTTGGAAAGAGAATTCAAGTCGAAAAGCTGCGGAGGAATGGGTAAAACAGAGGGAATATCTGTGATACATTGAGTCGAGATGGGTTTATTTGGCAATAAGAAGCACATTGCATTTCGTCACAGTGTTGATAACAGCAGGACTGTGGGACAGGTCCAGCAGGCAAAGTTGATCTAATGACAGAGAAAATATCCCGGAAGCATGGCTGGCAGACGTTAGTCTGGTTCGGCAACAGCTGGGTCCTGAACATCCACACCAGCTTCGGAGATATCTCTCAGGGACCTCCGCACGGTCGTAAGCTTCTCAGTTATTTGTTGATGAGATCAAGTCACCGCTTGGAGAGAAGAAACACGGTGGTGATGGCCAATAGTGTGTTCCTGAATCAGCATGGCCACATTTGCGTCACGGATCCTCATCTCCGTTGATAATCCATGCAGAAACACCGTTGAGTGACAGCCACTGGATCCTAATTTCCAGCCGCGGGCTTCGGGTCAGGACCAGCATATTGTGCTCACCATGTATTCATTACCGCCCGGTGATCATGAACCTCCACTTGGAAACGATTGTGTCGGGAGTCCGCAGAGGCGAAGACCGTCTGGCTAATCCTGGGACACCATAGTGATCAATTCTCCATGTACTGAAACAGCGCGCTGTGGACAGCGAGATCAAGGAGGTTTTGTTTTGTGTCATTGTACAGCGGATCAACAGTTACCTGCCTTATACAACAACCGAACAGGTTGACAGCCCTGTGTTACTTCAGAAGGGCGACAACAGAAAGAATTAACAGAGTAAACAAGGGACAAATTCTCTGTGGAGAGACCATCCGTTTAGAGGAGTCTGTTTGAGGTAAGGAGATTGCAGAAGGCAGAGGTATCGAATCAGAGAGTGGGGTCTTGGGGTGGCAGCCACGTTTCCTGCGGCACTTGAGCTCAGGATGTCCAGATCTGGGGCAACAACGATACACAATCGTGGGTAGGAAAGGAAGACTGTTCAAAACAAAAGAGGGGAGAGATGGCGGAGGGGGGTTGAAGGACGTTTAATTCAGAACTGTGCCTGTACGGGAATCATTGCAGGGCTATGGTCAATGGAATGACGTCTGAACCTCCTTTGGCATTGTTGGGAACTAAAATATCTGTTACTGCATTGATTCCACTGCATTCCTCCATCAGATCAGTTCCAATCGGTTAACCTTCAGAATATGCTTTCCTTTCACTTATCCATCTGATACAGCTGGACAGTTTCTGACACCTGTTACACAGAGTGGAGCTTTGTCAGTACTGTGCAGTCAGTCAGCATCAGACAGCCCCAAACAAGGCCGAAGATATTTGCATACAAACTGAATCTACACCTGCACTGGACCGTCAGTCACCCCCGAATAATCACAGATGGTCGGCTCCTACAGAGTTAATCAGAGCTAATCATTGTGTCATTTCACGTCTCCAGACCCGGACAACACCTGCAATCTGCAGAGTTAGGCTCCCCGGCACGATGCCACCTATCGCTTCCAGCAAGTCGCAATTACAGAGTGAAGCTCCCACTGCAGTGCAACAACTGACACCTCCAGGCTTGGTCCAATATCTGCAGAGTAAACAATTCCTAATTGTGGACTCTTGGAGCATTCAGAGCAGGTTCACAACAAGGCTTATTGAATTGCTTCACCAGAGACGTCCAGACAAGTCCCATTATCAGTGACTAAACAGTGTTTCTGATTCCCCTGCTCTACGCCGACACCGACACCACCAGACACTTTCCAACTCCTGTCGCCCACAGAAAAGGCCAAATCCACTCTGCAGCCTCTGGCGGTTCAGCAGACGCTCCAACACGTTTGATCTACTCTGCGACTTCTGTCTTACAGTGCACCACAGTGTGGATGAAGGGGAAGATGTGGGTGTTTTATGCTCAGATTTAGAGCAAGTATTTGATTGGATTCCACCTCAGAACAGTGTGGGAAAGTAAACGATAAATATGGAAGGAGCACAATATTGCGTGGACACAAGGCCATTTGGCTGAGAGAAACCAAAGAGAAGGGCTTTTATCAGGTTGTCAAGAGGTAGAGAGTGTTGTCCCACAAGCATCGATGGTGGAAATTCCGTCTTCACTGTTTCTACAAACGAATTGGATGCAGGCATCAAATGTATGCTTGCTATGTTTGATACCACTAAGTTATGGGGGAAAGACAGTCTTGTAGAATACATTACAGCCACTCGATATCGACATTGAAAGAACATGTCGTTTGTTAAAGGTAAGAATGCCGGGTGATATGAAATTGTCCATTTTGACAAAAAAATGTATCTCACAGTTGAGAGCTCGAAAATGCAGGATGATCTTTGTGTTCTCATGCTTGATTCGCAACCATTTGGTCTTCAGACACTGAAAATAATTAAACAGAAGAAAATATTATAAGGACTTGTTCAGGAAGTCAAATACACGTGTGTAGCACAGAGTGCAGTCCGGGGAATGACGATGTGTGGACAGTGCCTACAGTATTGATTTCCTCCTTTGAGAAATGTGGTAATAATGTAACTTCAGAGAAGGATTAGAGGCACATTATTGATACAGGTAGTTTGGCAGACGAGGTAAGGTGCAGCAGGCTTGTTGGATTTAAGGAAGTAAAAAAAGGACCTTTGTCATATCGAGGGCCATTGAGCTGGCGAATGTGAAGAGATGTTTCCTCGTGTGGGAGAATTCGAAAATAGGGCAAGTTTTTTTTCAAATGCTTGTACATTTAAAACAAATCTAAGGCGGAAATTTTGACTTTCTCGGAGCGGTGCGAGGATTTGGAGCTTTCATTCTGAAAGACGATTAATGCAAATGACTTCATTATCCCAGGACAAAGTTGAACACATCCTACGGTCGCAAGTTGCGCATGGTTAATGGGGTTGCCAAGAGTTTGGGTTCGAAGTTATAGTTAGAGGAGGCGCAATCGCACTGAGTGGCAATGTGGAGATGACGGGCCGTTTTAATCCGGGGCGATCGACCAAACTAATGCCTCAAACATTGGACAAAAGTCGCCCAGTCTATCTTTCAACCAGGCAGCTGAAAGCCCCAAGACTGCCGCTGTCATTTGGGATTACCTCGCTGAAAGATTGAAGGAAAACTGCCAAACATTGTGAAGTTCAGAGATGGGACAGATGGTATTTGAAACAATGTCCCCTTTGCTGGAAGAATGCCGATCCCCATTTACTTCCATCAGCGTCGTCACAATTTTTCGTCCTTGGTGTTTCTCAGTCATGTCCCTTAATTAAATCAAATCTGTCACAGCGGCGATTTCACTCAGCCGATGTAATCGTTTTGTTAGTCATCTTAACATCTCTGTATTTAACTGTCGATACGTTATTGTCCCTATGGAGAGCTGAATCCTATAAAACAGTAGACTATTCTGCCCCAATATTTTATTCCCAGGGTTTACCTGCAGCAAAAGGGAAACTTCGCTTGCAGAGAAAATGCTGGATAGATATTACAGTATTGAACGAGTATTGTACGTGATCATTGCAGCCATTGGAATTACTGGTAAGTAACTCCATCTAAAATACACCTTTGATTTGGATTTGATTAAGTCACAATCCTGAGCTGTACAAAATCAAAAACGGTCGTGCAGATTCTCTCTGGTCAAGACACTGAATTAACACTGCAATTTTCGCATTTTGAGCCAGCGGAAAATCAGCCTGCCTTTACTTTTTCGAACTTGCTGGATCCACCAGAATGTGTTTTTTTGTTTGCCTATACTGACTTGCCTAGGGTTGTAACGCTGGTCATGGCAGGTAGCCCTCCCAGAAGGTGTGACCGGGTGCGTTTTAGATTGTGGTTTTCACTGTTTCTGCGTTGTGTATCAGAGTGGTGCTGTGGACGCATTTCACTATGGAGGCTTTCACAGTGGGATTCCACTGTCTGTTGGTCAATAGTTGGATCCGATTACCTGAACCAGTGTTCGCAGATCTGCTGCCGTGTGCTATTATCGAATGGATCTCACTGTGGAATTAATCCATTGACGGAGCCAATCTCCTGCTGGATAATAAGAGGTCCCTTCCTTCCGCCTGAAAGCCAGCTCGGCTTCATCAGATGCAGAGTTGCCAGATTCCTGGTCGAACACGGCTGATCACGGTTAAGTCTATGAGCAGAGACTGTGAACAGGATTACTTGTTTGAAAAGGACATCCGAAGTGTATGGCTGCTCCTGTGCTCCCCGCCGTTTACCCCACGCATCGCCTTATCCCTTTTCAACTGAAGCAGACCTGTTGTGCACAGATGTATCCGTGTCCGACACTGATAAATTTGCAGCCACCTACCGACTCCCACACTCCTGATTTTTAGCTGAAACCCGAGCCCGTGATCAGACTCGGAGAAAGTGTTCAGTCAAGCTCAGATTCCGTTCTCTTCTCTTTCTCCAGTGAATTTCATGGCGATTGTGATCCTGTCCCGGGGGAAATGCGGCCTCTCCATCTGCACCACTCGCTACCTGGTGGCCATGACAGCGGCAGATCTGCTGGTTATTGTCACCGAAGTCATTTTGTATCAGATCAATGACCTGTACTTTCCGATGAACTTCCTGAACATCACCCATGTATGCAGCGTTACCATTGTTCTGACGTTTTCTTCCACAAGCTGGTTCACTGTGGCTTTTACTTTTGATCGGTTTGTCGCCATTTGTTGCCAGAAGCTGAAAACAAAATATTGCACCGGGAAAACTGCGGCTGCGGTTCTCACAGCAGCAGGTATTCTGCTCTTCCTGGTAAACATGCCCTTCTACTTCACATATGAACCAACTTCGATCATCGACAACTTACCTTGGTTCTGTGCAATGATTGACAGTTATTACACTGACACCGGGTGGGTGGTATTTAACTGGTTCGATACGATTTTAAATCCGTTGCTCCCTTTCGCTGTAATTCTGCTGCTCAACTCTCTAACAGTCAGGCACATCTTAGTGGCAAGTCGGGTCCGCAATAGGCTGAGGGATCAGAGCAAGGGGGAGAACAGCAGTGACCCGGAGATGAAGAGCAGGAGGATGTCTGTGGTTTTACTCTTCACCATCTCCGGCAGCTTCATCCTCCTCTGGCTGACGTATGTCGTTGAATTGTTCTATTATCAGATCAGAGGAACTGCAACGGATCGGAATGAGTCAGAACGGATCTTTTACAACGTTAAGTATCTGCTGAGGAATGTCAGCTGCTGCACGAACACATTTATTTACGCGGTGACTCAGTCCAAGTTCAGGGAGCAGGTGAAGAGCGCGGTGAAATACCCGGTCAACTCAGTGCTTCAGTTGATTAATAAAGTCGTGTCCTTAGCGCAACAAGCAGCTTTTTAAATGGTCTAAATTGTGCCCAGACAACCTCGTTATCCTCTGTTGACAGGCGGACGTTAACCAGCTGGATGTAGATAGTCAGGGCCTGCGGTTATCGCTCATGATTGGGATCTTTACGAATTGTTTGATTCTCTTTGAAACCTCCCCAATATGTTTTCCTGTGGAAATTGGCTGTGTCCCCCACGGTAAAGACTGGTGAATAAATGGACTAACTCATCTCTTTGTTTCCTTCTTTTCTTGGAATGAATTTTGCGGCCCTGTTCTCCAGCGTCCCCGCAAGGTGTTCCTTTTCTGTAGATTTATAGAACCTTGCAATGTTCGTTTTGATTTTCAATGCAAATTTCCACAGAATCCATGTTCAGGTTTTGACTGAGCCAGTCGTTCTTGCACAGCTGGTTCCAGAAAGATTTCCCTCCCGGGTCTACCACCAGTCCTTGACACATTTCATGACATTCCTTTCAGTGTCACGTTATCCTTGACCTCCTTTGGCAACTGCGGAGTGTTCGTCTTTTTTACGGGATCCCTCTTTCCGGGTGAGATAAACCTGTCAAGTGGTGGGAAATATTTCATGAAAAATCTGCCACTCTTCATATGTGATCCGCTCTTTCGTTCTTTATACATTCACTCTGGTCAACTCAGCAGACCTTGTGCGAGTGGAAGAGACGGGTTTTGGACCAATGATATTTGCTCTCATTCTGTACATGGAATCCGACAATGTTATGCATTTCCCTGAGGAATTTTGACCACAAGATTTCTTACTAATCCAGCCTTCTGACCAAAGCAAAGACGCCTTGATCCCGGGTCCTATGGAATACACTGCACTAAAACGTAAACAAAGAGGCAGTCAAATTCTTCTTCTGCGATACCCTCGCTGTTCCGCTTCTCCAGACAATAAGTCGAATAAAGCTTTCTTCGGGTGTGTTTTTGATCCCCATTTATTCTTTGCCCGATCGAGCAAGCACATTTGCGGTTCGTTGCGTCACTGCCACTGTTGACCCGTTTGTCCTGCTGTTTATCATTTCCACCAAAACCCATGCCAGGTCACTTTCCAGTGGATCTCATCGCGGCTCCGCACCGCTCGGATACCGTACTTCTTGAACAAAGCTCCCAGACTCCATTTCTCTTCTGGACGATTCTTATCACATTTCGTGGAACATTTCCCAGTCCAAGTCACACTGCAACCACGTCTCTGTAAGAGCTATTAGATCATACTCATTCGTTTTTATTTGTGCCGGCAAATTGTCGAACTTGTTCCAGATTCATGTAAATAAAAAGCATTGAGAATATTTGCATTTGCAATTACTACTTAATGCACAATCACTCTCTGCTGCGCACACCAGGTAATTATGTCCCCTTCTCATCACACTTTGCCTCTTATTGTCCACAGAATGTGTTCATCCCGGGGAAGACCTTGCGCATTGACACTGGTTTTCTCTGAACTACGAAGCCTCCGTCACACAGTGAAGTCCGATCCCAGTGTCGAGTCGGGACCCCGCCCCTGAATCCGTTTCAGGTGTAACAAATCTTCCTATGGGTGAGGAGTTTCATCACAGACCTTTCGCAGTGTTCGGGTCCCCAACATGCAGTGTTCTGCACGTATTGTGAACAGTGGCTATCCTTGCTCGGGACCACCTCTGGGAAAGTGCGGAGTCATCCGTTTGAATTTTCAACACATCAGGGAAATCCGCTGGCGGTGTCGTTTGACAAAGCACGCTCCGACATTACCAATGGTTCTTTTTTGTTGTGTAACATTGTGGTGACTTTAGAAACTTTTTTTTATTTCTGTAAATACCAAAGCACTGAAGATTCCCCAAACAACTGAGCCCAATGCGGGAAGTGAGGAAGAAGGAAATAATGGTCAAGGTGGAGCCCTCCTCTTCTCCCTCAGTTGTTGACAGGGTATTCACTCCTGAGGGTCGAAGTTACTCGGGTGATATTTATTCCACCTTGCACAGCAGCAGCCCCGCTTTTCTGAAGGAACAAGCCCTCCGATCCGCTGCGAAGAAGCGATGGAGGCTGCAGGCTGGGCTCTGCCGCGTATACTGGAGTCAGGTACACACATGCAGAACTAGAACCCCTCGCACATGGACCTGAAGAGCTCCGTGCACTTTTCGACACAGTCTGACACGCACATATTCATCTCCCTCCCTCGGCACTCTTCACTGAAACGCTTCCATCCGTCTCTTATGTAGTCGAGTATTCCTGTCTCTTCCCTCCCTGATTCACTCTTCAGTTTTTTTCCAGCAAGCTGTCTTCGCTCAACCCTACGCTCTTCCACTCTCCCGCTGTCTCTCTGCCTCCGCTGCTTCACGTCTTCACCAAAGACCTGATTTTCCCTCTCCGTTTTCTCTCTCTGGTTCCCCGTCCATCGAACCTGGCTTCAAGCCGCCATCTATCAGAACACCGTCTTTTGTGACAGTCTCTTACTCTCCTCCTTCTTGTTCCTGCGTCATTTCACACGATCTCCTGCACGCCTCCCTTCCACATCCAACCTACTACCCCCCACCCCCAGGCTATGCATACTTTCAAGAAAAGCTCATGGGGAAAGAAAGTACACGATGTCCATGTATTTGCCCAGGTTGAACTGTACAAGTCTTGCAAGGATAGCCAATTTCACAACTCCGCAGTGCACGGATATGAATGTGCTCTGAAACAGAGATGGAGAATCTTGAATCGAGTGACAGAGGGTGACAAAGGCTCAGTCTGCAAGTGATCAAAAGACCTACAGAATGTGCTCATATCCCGTCAATTGTTTCAGTTCCTGGACATCAGTTTTTTAGATAGCTGAGAATTCAATTCCCTGCTCTGTGATCGCAACGATCAATGAATCTGCAACAGGTTTCGGAGGATTTTGGGTTTTCTATGGGCTGAGCGAAATCTCCAGAGATCGATAACATTGAGGAATACCTTTTCCCCAGGGTAGAAATCTCAAATGTCGGAGGACATGCGTGAAGGTTGATGGAGAAACACTTAAAGGAGATGTGCGGGGCAAGTTGTTTCAGACTTGCTGGGAACCGGCTGCCCGGAATAGTGGCGGATGGCGATACCTTAGCGGCGTTTGAGGCTTTCAGAGAGACTCGCAAATATCGGGGGATATACACCACGTGTAAGCAGAAGTTGAGTTTGTCATCGTGCTTCCCGCAACATTGTGGGTCGTATGGCCCGTACCTGTGCTGTTACATGTTCGGAGCCGGGAGAGAATTGCTGCAAGTAGCAAACCTTGCTTTGTTTCTGGCAAGTGTGCTCCCATCTCGGTGATGGGAAATAGGCGGTGCAACCCGTGCATGTTTTAAGCGGTCCTTTCCAGGTCCTGCAGACTCTTATTCCTTGATTTAAACCTGGGCTGAATCCTGTCCACTGTGAGGGAGGCTATTCCTTATCTACTGTGTCTTCTCAAGCACTCAGAATGCATTAACTCGAATTTCCAGCTGCAGCACGAGACAAGTCTTAACCAGTATCTGTGAACGTAATCTCCACAGTCCGTGTACTTTGCCCTGGATGACGTTGTTCTTCATTGCTTTGCCGATTTCTTCGGGAAGCGGGGCCACGAGGAACAGGAGCAGACTGAGAAAATGATGGAATAACAGAATCGGCGTGGAGGCCGCATCTTGCAGGCGGACGTCAAGGTCTGGTTCAGTGCAGAAACGTCATTTTCTCCGAGGATTTAATCAATCTGTTTAATTTGATAGCGCTAATATTCACTTTTTCTACTTTGCTCCCTGTATTATATACCTCCGGTGAGTTTCCACCTTATTGTTCATGTTCCATGTCTTCTTGACTACTTGAGTTTCCAGTGGCCAGAACAGGATGTGCGGATCTATGGTCTGGCGGCAATACAGAGAGCACTGCAGAGGGAGAATGACGTGATCCAGAGCCTGCAGGATCTGCAAAAACTCGCCACGCAGCACGCTGACCCATGTGTAAGTTGTTGGTTTGGTGAAAGCTTACATCGTCGGTTTTTATTTCAACGATTGTCGAAATAAAAAAAATGTATCGCCACAACGTCTACAGGCAGCGCGTTCCACGGACCTCCCACTCTCCTTGTAAAAAGCTTACCCCCAATAACCCCTTTATACCTTCCTCCAATCACCTTAAAATTATGTCCCCTCGTGCTGCATTGTCGCACTGGGAAAAAATCTCTGACTGTCCACTCGATCGATGCCGCTAATCATTTCGTACACCTCCATCAAGTCATCTCTTATTCCCCTTCACTCCAAAGAAAAAAAACCTTAGCTCGCTCAACCTATCCTCACAATTAAAGCTCCACAGTCCAGACAACATCCTGCTAAATCTCTTCAGCACAGTCTCCAAAGCTTCCACATCCTTCCTGTTATGAGTGGACCAGAAACGAATACAATACTCCAAGTGTGGTCTGACAAGAGTTCTATAGAGCTGCAACATTACTTCGCGGCTCTTGAGCTCAATATCCCAACTAATAAAGGCCAACACTACAATACGCCTTCTTAACGACCCTATAGACCTGCAATGGCAACCTTGAGGGATCTATGGACATGGACCCCAAGATCCCTCTTTTCCTTACAATGCTAAGAGGCCTGACGTTAACCTTGTATTCTGCCTTCAAATTCGATCTCCAGAAGTGTATCACTTCACACTTATCCCGGTTTAACTCCATCTGCCACTTCACAGCCCAGCTCTGCATTCTATCAATATCCTGTTGTAAACGACAGCAACCTTCTGCACTATCCACAACACCACTAACTTTGTATCATAAGCAAACTTACTAATCCATCCTTCCACATGCTCAGCAAAGTCTATTTATCTGTCTGCCTGTCTGTCTATGTCTGTCTGTCTGTCTATCTTTCTATCTATCTATCTATCTATCTATCTATCTATCTATCTATCTATCTATCTATCTATCTATCTATCTATCTATCTATCTATCTATCTATCTATCTATCTATCTATCTATCTATCTATCTATCTATCTATCTATCTATCTATCTATCTATCTATCTATCTATCTATCTATCTATCTATCTATCTATCTATCTATCTATCTGTATATCTACTTATCGATCTAGCTGTCTCTCGAAATACCTATTGTTTATAAAATATATATTGAGCTCTGCTATTTTATTAATTATTTCCCAGTGAAATATATGATTGTCACCAAATGGCAGTAAACAGCCTGTTTGCTATTGAGATCGTTTCTCTGATTTAAGGACTGTACGGAATCCATAAAAACAATACACCGCCGATTCCCTGATCCTTTAATAGCTCCGATCACGTTGGAGCCGCCTTTTATTTTCTTTTCGGCATGGAAGTTTCTGGTTATTGCAGGTGGCTTCATCCTTCCATTTTCAGTGATCCGTCGTGACTTTTGTTGATTAAGTAACCGGGACATTGCCACCAATAGTTTTTGATCTTGATGGATTTAGCTTCTCTCAACATAACTGAGCACGGCCGGCGTTGCAGTCAGGCTTGTCTCTATCCCTGGCCCTGTGCATTGTTCTTTTCTGAAAACTGAGGGTTGATGTTCACCTTGCATGTGGTGATATTCCTGCGGCTTTATATTGGCAGGTTTTGTTTTCGCCCAGGTGAATAATGGGGCTGTGTGTCTCCTTTACCTAAGGGCCTGAAACAGTGCATGGCATGATTACGTTGGGCATAGACTCGTCTAAACAGCCATTAAGAGTAGAAGAATAAACAGTGCAATGGTCTACAGATGGTTCCTTCATTACTCCAAATCGCGGAGGACAAATTGGGCAGTTCTTTCAAGTAAGATGGACTGAGGAATGTCGAACAGCAGGAACCTACGCTCAATTCCGCAGCAGAATTCCAAGATCACCGAATAATGAACAGAGGGAGAAACCGTTTTCTGATTCTTCCATGTTAATTAGGACAGGCTGGGTAATGGTCATCTGTAGGAAGTTCGTCTGATCTTCCTGATCTGATCCAGGGTCCATGGGTAGCGCTATGGAATAGTAGGTTTGCTTGTTTCGCTCATCTGAATTGCAGGTCTCTCGGGAGGAAATGCCAGAAACACACAGCAGAGCGGGCAGCACCTATGGAAGAAGAAAACAGGTTTAACCTTCTGGTTCCAATATCATTCGTCAGAACTGGGAATGAGAAAGCGATTTCAGTTGATTTCGACAATGCGAGTGCAGGAGTTTGCGAGAGGAATCGGCCATAGGTAGTATCACTGATGAGAGGATGCCAGAGTTGTCCAAGTGACCCTACTTCCGTCGGCACAAGTTCAATGAGGTCACGTAGAGAAAAGAGACGAAGCGAAGCGTCCAAACTGTGAAATGCAGGTCAGAATTAATTTTCAGAACTCATTCATAAAGCAGTTCGGCATTGTTTGTGGAGACAGAAATACTGATCTTTGAAAATATTTTTTAAGATGGATTGTCTCAAAACAGAGCTCTTTAAAGAAAAGCACCTGGTATTTTATGTTCACGGTGAAGTATAATTCTGGAAATGAACCTTGGTTCTGTGATGTAACAAGTGACGTCCAGAATTCTGAAATGTGGGGAGCGGTTGAGTTCCTTCATTATATTTTCACACCCGCCATCCCGTTTGTCTTCAATCATTCTTCTCAAAGCATTAACTGTCAGACACGTTCTTTATGGCCAGCCGAGCCCGCTGGAGACTCTGCGGCCAGAGCGCCAGGGAGAGGTCGAGGGACCCAGAGATGGAGAGCCGAAGGAAGTCCATCATTCTACTCTTTGTTATCTCGGGGAACTTCGTGTTCTTATGGGCACTGTCTCTGATATATTCCAGACGATCTTGATTGTTGCAGTTTAAAGATGTTGAAGCATTTCCTGCTTCTCTCCAAGAAGTTGGATTCATGCTCTAGTTACTGAGATGCTGCACAAACACGTGTATTTACGCCGTCACCCAAGCGAAGTTCCAGGAGCAGATGAAGATTCTGGTCACATATCCCTTCACAGTAATTGCAAAAATCATGAAATTATGAGTGTGACGGATCTTTGGTATCTGTAAATAAAACAGTCTCATGTTCTCGTGAAAACTTTTGTGAGGTACCTTCACCGATGCGCCTACTCTATTATTAATTACCCCCATTTTGACCAAAATTCCAACCAGCAGACTGTCAGAAAGCGAGGGACATTGCCAACACAAACACACGGTGTCAGAGAGCTGAAGATCGTAGAATTACTTTCTTAAAGCTCAAGCGACCTGGGTCCAATCCTGGCTTTCTGTTTCACTTGCTCCTTGTGGTAGGAAACCGGGCCACCAGGAGAAAATTTAGCCTTAGCTTCGAAGTGACAGAGGATGGGTTGAATTGGCCATCTCTGGATTGTAATATGTGGTGTTTTAGGAATGTCAAAGGCCCTTCATAAATCCCGACGTTACATTTTCGTGTGGCAATCCAAACCACATGATATGTTGCATATTCTCTTTCTCCCGTATCTTCTCTCTCTCTGTCTCTCTATCTATCCATCCCTATCTCTCTCTCTCGCTCTCGTTCTCTTTCTCTTGAATCTCTCTGTCTCCATCCCATGAGACAAACTATCCAGCAGAGTTCACTGAAAACCCACTGACTCCCACACCTACATCGTCTGCACCTCCTCCCAATCCCAATCTCATTCTTGTAATGAAGCCATCGATTTCCGTCGGATATTTTCTGTCTCCACCGCATCTGTTCTGAAGGTAAGGCTTTCTGATCCAGGACTTCAGAAATGTCTTCCTTTGTGAGGATACGTGGCTTCCCCTCTGCTGGAGTTCATGGAGTACTCATTCGCATTTTGTCCCTCTCCAGATATCTGCTCTCACATTCCCCCCACCACCAGAGAGATCACAGATAGATTTCCCTTCGTCCTGACCTTTCACACCACGGACATCCACATTGAGAATCTTCTCTTCCGTCAACAAGATCCAACTGCCAGTTCCATCTCAACCCTTCCTTCTACACTGCCTCTTCTGCTTTCGCAGGGACTTTACCTCTTCCCTCCGCTCCCCCTTACATCCCTTCACCTAATACTCCACCACATCTCCCTCCGTGCCTTCTCTTCTGCTTTCACCGCCTCTCCCCTCGTCACTCACCCTTCTGCTCTCATGTCTGTTTTCTCTCCTCACCGCGAACCCCACTAGCCTCTCAGACCTCTCCACTCTTGTGTCACCCACTCTCCTCTCCTTACTGAAGTCCCTCCTCTCCGAGCCCCTCCTCTCTGAACGCAATCCTCTCGGAACAACTTCTATTGCTCCTCTCTGGATCCCACTTGCCTGATCGCTTCTCGGTCTTCTCATGCGCCCTCCTCTCTGCATCCACTCCCTGCCCTTCCCGCGTTGTACCACTTCTCAGCCCACTATCCCCTGTTCCCCTCCCCTGTTCATTCCTCTCTTACCGTCCTTTCGGCCTTCCTGCTCTCTGCCACCCTGTAGACACTGCTCTGTGTTCACCCCATCGATATCTAACCCTTCTCACCATTCATGATCTCCTGTCTCGCCATCCTCAACAATCTTCTGGCCCCCTCCTCTATGCGTCTCCCTATCAACCCCCTCCACTCCACCTCTTCTCCTCAGCCTCTCCTCTCTGCCGCCATCCTCTCGACCTGCTGCTGGCTGCCACACTCTCTCTCTCTTGCGACCTCTCCGTTTCACCCCTCCACCCAACTCATCTCTCGCCATTTGCCTCCTCTTTTCATTATTTCTCTCGCCTCCCTCAAACACATCCGGAGTCCCCCCTTGCTCTCTCACGCCTCACTCATAGGGCACTCCCCGACTCTTCCCCCTTTCCCCTCACTCATTTATTCCCCACCTCCCTCTCAAGGCCACCCTCACATCTGTTCCCATCTCCAGCCTCTCTTTCCTCTCCAACTCCCGCACAGGATTTCTCCTGGTGGGACGGAAAGTCAGTGGATACGCGTCGCATTCTTGAGAAACTGTAAAATATTTAGGATTGATCCGAGAGGATTATTTTCTTCAATCAGTGTTCTGCTCTGGAATTCTGTTCCAGGGAGGGAGGTGAATTTCCTGATTATATTCAGAAAGGTGGTATTTAGATTAAAAGATACAAAGGGCGTCAAGCGGTACAAGAAGAGAGGTTGAATATTGTACTCAGATCATGCATCAATAACGAGATCTTAAAAGAGCAGAACATTCTCGAAAGGCCAAATGGGGTCCAATATTCCGCGTTTCTATGCATTATTTATGGTAATGCTACAAGTGCCACAAAAGCAAAATGACCTGCAATGTCCAATGTTTCTCTATTGCCCCACAAGTTGTCGCACTGGTTCCCCACAAATGCTACAACTACCAAATGACCTACATTATTCTGCATTTATATGTGCTGGTGCTGCACGACTTATGGTAATGCCACAGGTTGTCCACTGCCTACCGGTTGCACAGAGATGCCATCAGTGATATTAGTTTGTTCATTAAATATTACTAATCGCTGGCGTTCCTTCATGACATTCAGTCAACAGTAAATAAAACGATACAAAGATAGTTACAGCGCACAAATTCCGCGACAACGGCATTCTTTCCTTCAGTGAAATCTGGTGCATTGTTTCACCAGAGCACAGATATGCAAGTCTTTAGGAGGGATTGCTGGAAGGGTTTAAGGAACAACCCCCTTTGATTTTAAGTTATTGACCGGGGTTGAAAAACATCCTGTCATAGGTATCACAGTGGGTATGTCAAAGGAGGCTTTTTTTAATGACCTCTTTGCTGAGAGTGTCAGTTACTGTGGAATTGTATTCAGTTTGTGTCACATATTGCAATGAATAAACTGAACCAATGATTGTATTACCAGGAGTGTGTGTCACTGTGTCAATATACTTTCAATGATCAGATAAGACCACCAAACCAGAGGAGGTGTATTCCATGAAATTCCCGTCATTCCAAACTTGAATTTGGTTTAGATCAATGGCCAGAGTGGATGAACAGAACTATCGACCCTTCGTGATAAAGATGGTCTGTCATACTGCAATGGTGCTTGTGTACAATACTCATGAATGGTGGCCAGTTTCTGCTCTAATTCCATCTACCGGTTTGCAGATTATACCACAGCATTGGGTCGTTTCTCAAACAGCGATGTGGCGAAGTACAGGAAGGAGATCGAGAGTTTGTAACATGGTTTCGTGACAACAAACCTTCCCTTAATATCAGAAAAAACAGTAGAACTGATCACTGGCTTCAGAAAAAGGGGCCTTGTGTCTCCATCAATGGTGCTGAGGTCGAGAGGCTTCAGAGGTTCAAGTACCTTGGTGTGAACTTCACCAAGAACACCTGTACCGGTCCAATCAGGTTCAAGCAACTGCCAAGATAGCTCAACAGCGCCTGTATTTCCTCAGGAGGCTGAAGAAATTTCGCATATCCTCTATGACACTCACCAAGTTTTATCGATGCACCACAGAAAACATCCTATCGGGATGCCTTACGGCTTAGTATGTCAACTGCTCTGCCCGGAACCGCAAGAAATCGCAGAGCGTTGTGGACACAACCCAATACATCACGAAAAACAGCAGTCCCCACCCCCTCCATGTACGAAGCAGCGAGCATAATAAAACACCCCAGCCACCCGGGTCATTCTCTCTCCTCTCCTCTCCCATTAGGCAAAAGTTACATGAGCCTGCCGGTACATTCCAGCATGCTTAAGGACAGCTTCGATCCCACTGACTATTGAATGGTTCCTTTGTGCGATGAGATGGACTCTTGACCTTACAGTTACCCTTGTTATGACCTTGCACTTTATTTTCCACCTGCACTGTTCTTCCCTGTAGCTGTGACACCTTACTATGTATTTTGTTACTGAATTTTTGCTTTGTTACTGCTGAAGGCTGAGGGTGTTGTGGATAGTTTGGAGGGCTATCAGAGGTTACAGAGGGATATAGATAGGACGCAGAGTTGGGCTGAGAAGTGGCAGATGCAGTTCAACCCAGATAAGTGTGAAGTGGTTCATTTTGGTAGGTCAAATATGTTGGCGGAATATAGTCCTAATTGTAAGACTCTTGGCAGTGTGGAGGATCAGAGGGATCTTGGGGTACGAGTCCATAGGATGCTCAAAGTGGCTGCGCAGGTTGACTCTGTGGTTAAGAAGGCATCTGGTGTATTGTGCTTCATCAATCGAGGAATTGAAGTTAGGAGCCGTGAGGTGCTGTTGCAGCTATATAGGTTCCTGGTCGGACCCCACTTGGATTATTGTGCTCAGTTCTGGTCGTCTCACTACAGGAAAAATGTGGAAGCCATAGAGAGGGTACGGAGGAGATTTACAAGGATGCTGCCTGGAATGCGGAGCATGCCTTAAAAAAGCAGGTTGAGTGAACTCGGCCTTTTTTCCTTGGAGAGACGGAGGATGAGGGGGACCTGACAGAGGTTTATAAGATGATGAGAGGTATTGATAGGGTAGATAGTCAGAGGCGTTTCCCCAGGGCTGAATTAAGGTGCTGGGGAGTAGATATAGAGGAGATGTCAGGGGTAAGTTTTTTACTCAGAGAGTGGTGAGTGCGTGGAATGGGCTGCCGGAAATGGTGGTGGAGTCTGATACTATAGAGTCTTTCAAGAGACTTAGATAGGTATGTGGAACTGAGTAAAATAGAGGGCTATGGTTAGCCCAGTAATTTCTAGGGTAGGGACATGTTCGGCACAGCTTTGTGGGCCGAAGGGCCTTAATTGTGCTGCAATTGTTCTATGTTCTATGTTTTACCCAGTGCTACCTCAATACACTGTGTAATGAATTGACCTGCACGAACAGTAAGCACGACCAATATTTCACCGTATCTCGGTACAAGTGACAATAATAAACCAATACCAATACTTCTGTGTTGGGCACTAATTACATTGGATGGCCTGAACCAGTACCCGTGTATCATTGGAATGTCGGGTACAGAATAATTGTACATGGTGTGTGTTGCAATCAGCAGTGAACAGATTGAAATACTGGCCGCGAACTGTTGCATTGAGCAGAACTGTGCGGCCACTTCAGACCCGTGTAGGACCGGAATGTCGGCCACAGAATAATTGTACAGAGTGTGTGTTCCAAACAGCAGTGAATAGAATGAAACAACTGCCGCGAACTACTGCATTGCGTAGAACTGTTCAGCCACTTCAGACCCAACTGGAATGAGCTATGAAAAGTTGGTTATGCTTCTACAAAGAGTGTCTTCTTCAGGTGAAATGTTCTGGCTGTGTGTGACTAATTACAAGCCATGACCAAGGAGGTAGCCTTTTTTCACTGGAATTATCTCTCACTGCAAAATTGTACTCGATGTTGTGGCAAAGTGGTGCGGGTCACCACCTCAAGAGTCCGTGTATTATGTAGAGAGCTTTTTCCAGTAGCGTTCTCCTCAGTGTGGACCAGTAACTGGAGCAGATAAACAGAGCCAGTGGCCGGAAACTACTGGGAGAACCTACATCTATAGAATTCTCCTCCGGAGCGATCGAAAACTGGCATGGAGCATCGGAGCAAGTGACAGTGCATTACTGGGAGATCCTATAACTGTTGAATTATACTGGTTAGTGGAACCAGCTGCCAGAGGAAGTGGTTGAGACAGGTACATGGTGTCATTTAAGAAGCACTTGGACGGGTTCATGCAGGGCGGGGCTTGGAGGGATGTCGGCCGGAAGCAGGAAATCGGGGCAGGATGGGTATACAGCATGGACTAAGAGCATACAACATAGACCATAAAACATTACAACACAATATAGGCCCTTCGGCCCACAATGTTGTACCGACATTTTATCCTGCTCGAAGATCTATCTAACCCTTCTCGCCCACACTGCTCCCCATTTCTCTATCATTCATAAGTCTCTTAAATGTCCATAATGTATCTGCCCCTACAACATCTGCCGACAGTGGGTTCCACGCACCCGCCACTATCTGTGTAAAAAACTTACCCCTGACATCCCCCTTACATCTTCCTCCGATCACCTGAAAATTATGTTCCCTCGTGTTAGCCATTGTCGCCCTGGGAAAAAGGCTCGGACTGTTCATTCGATCTATGCCTCTTCTCACCTTTTACACCTCTATCGTGTCACCCCTCATCCTCCTTCTCTCCAAAGAGAAAAGCCCGAGATCATTCAAACTATCCTCATAAGACATGCTCTCCATTCCAGTCAGCATCCTGTTAAATCTCCTCTGCACCCTCTCGAAAGCTTCCACATCCTTCCTATAATGAGGCGAGCAGTACTGATCGCAATACTCCAAGTGTGGTCGAAGCAGAGTTTTATCGAGCTGCAACATTACCTCACGACTCATGAACTCAATACCCCGACTAATGAAGAGCAACACACCATTCGCCTTCTTAACGCGCCAATAGACCTGCGAGGAAACCTTGAGGGATCAATGGACGTGGACCCGAAGACCCGTCTGTTTCTCCATACCGCTAAGAGTCCTCCACTTAACGTCGTATTCTGCCTTCAAATTCGATCTCCCGAAGAGGACCACTTCACACTTTTCCGGGTTGAATTCCATCTGCCACTTCTCAGCTCAGCTCTGAATTCTGTCAATATCCTGTTGTAATCTAAGGCAACCTCTACACTATCCAAAACACCACCAAAAGTTGTGTCAACAGTAAACTTACTGACCCACCCTTCCACATCCTCATCCAAGTCATTTATAAAAATCACAAAGACCTGGGGTCCTAGAATAGATTCCTGCAGCACACCACTGGTCACCGATCACCAGGCAGAAAACTCTCCATCTAGCACCACACTCTGTCTTCTATGAGCGAACCAATTCTTAATCCACACAGACATGATTCCCCGCATCCCATGCCTCCTACATTTATGGAAGAGCCTTCCATGAGGCACCTTATCAAATGCCTTACTAAAGTGCATATCCACTGCTCTACCTTCATCAATGTGCTTTGTCACATCCTCAAAGAATTCAATCAGGCTCGTGCGGCACGACCTGCCCCTCACAAAGCCATTCTCACTGACCCTAATTAGTCTATGGTTCTCTAAATGCCCATAAGTTGTGCTTCCAAGAATCTTCTCCAGTAATGTGCCCACCAATGAACTAAATCTCACTGGTTTGTAACTCCCAGGGTTATCCCTACTCCCTGTCCGAAACAACCGAACAACATTTGCCACACTGAAGTCATCAGGCACTACTCCTGTGGCCACTGAGGCAGGGCGCAGCAGTCTCTTCCCCACCCACATTGACTAACTTAACGATCCCTCAGGTCATTCTCCCTTTTTACAGCTGTGACACTGCCCCTGATCAGCAAAGATACTCCCCCACCTCGATCCCTGTCCCTTTTGAAACATATAAACACTGGAATATCCAGCAGCCATTCCTGCTCTTTCGACAGCTAAGTCTCTGCAATGGCCTCCACGTCATAGTTCCACGTACTTACCCACACTAAAAGTCCATCACCCTTGTTCCTGATGCTTCTCGTATTGAAGTGGACACAATTCAGCTCATCCGACTGACTGCGATTTTGAGCGTTCAAATGCCGATTTTTCCTCTCAGTTTTTCTGTACTCTGCACCTGCTTGTCCAATAAATTAACCAACCTCTGACATATCACTCTGGTTCCCATTCCCTGCCAAACTATTTTAAGTCTCCACAACAGTTCGAGCAAACCTGCCCTCAAGAATATTGGTCCCCCTCCAGTTCAGGTGCAACCCGTCCCTTTTTTATATGACGTACATTCCGCAGAAGAGATCCCAATGATCAACAAATCTGAAACCCTGCCACTGCACCAATTCCTCAGCCACGCATTAATCTGCAAAATCATCCTATTCTTACCCTCACTGCTGTGTGGAACAGGCAACAAACCAGTGATTCCTGCCCCCGAGGTCCTGCTCTTCAGCTTTTCATCTCGCTCCCTCTATTCCCTCTTCAGGACCTTATCCCTTTTCCAATCTATATTATTGGTAACAATATGCACCATGACCTCTGGCTGTTCACCCTCCCCCTTCAGAATGCTGTGGACCCGATCCGGGACGTCCCTGCCCTGGCACTCTGGAGGCAACATACCATCCGAGAGTCTCTTTCACATCCACACTGTCTACCCCTCTTACTATGGAATCCCCTATGACTACCGCTCACCTCTTCTCCTCCTTTCCCATCTGCACCGCACGATATGGCTCAGTGCCAGAGACCCGGTCACTGCGGCTTTCCCCTGGTTGATCATGCCCACAATCCAAAGTGGTATATCTGTTATTGAGAGAACGGACACAGGGGTACTCGGCATTCCCTGCCGATTCTGCGTCCTTTTCCTGACAGTCATCCAGCTACGCACCTCCTGCAGCTCAGGCGTGAGTGCCTCCCTGTAGCTTTTATCTATGTACTCCTGGTTATCACGGTCTGTCAGGAGCTGCAGCTGGATGGACCTCGTGCAGATGTATTCGGAGGGAGACTGGATGTCTCCCAGAACTCCCACATCTCACAAGCTGAACACACCACTGTTCGCAGAGCCATTCTAACTTCTGTGGCCTGGCACCTGTCATCTTACATTCTTGTATATGTCTGCGAACTCCCTTCACACCTCCTCCTCTAAACCCCTCTGACCATCTGGGGACTCTAATACAGTCCTATCAAAGTGTTCGTCCCCTTTTGCTTCAAAGTGGTTTCAATTTAGCCTCACCGGAAGCACCCCAAGAAGATCCTGTCGAGGAACTGCCGTTACGTTCTCACTCATCGAAAAGCAAAATCCCTTCTCTTGTAGCGTATCCTCCATCCCGCCAGTAGTGCCTGTACCCTGGACCATTGAGCTGCCAGTCCTGCTCTTTTCTCAGCCATATTCCTGTTTTGGCTGTCGTGCCTTAAGTCCCCAGAGCCAATCCAGGCCCTGACGAGGGTAGTGGATGTTTCCCACATATACTTTACTAAGCTGTTGAAGAAGTGCCGTCATGGCAGCGTGACTAGGAAGGTGAATGGACACGGGATCCATGATTAATTGGTAGTTTGGATCCAGAACGAGCTTGCTCATAGAAGCCAGAGGATAGTGGTGGATGGGGTTATTCTGGCTGGAGCTCTGTGACCAGTGATGTTACGGGCGGATCAGTGCTGGGACCTCTGTTTATCATATCATTTGTTTGAAAATGTCGATGGGTTCGTGAGTAAGTCTGCAGTCGACACACAAATTTGGAAGCTGCGGGCAGTGAAGAAGGTCGTCAACTTCTTCAGCAGTCTGTACATCAGTGATAATGATGAGCAGAAATACAGTAGATACAGTTGAAGCAGAGCAAGTGTCCGGCGTTGAACTTTGGGAGGGTAAAATGCCAGGGGAATGTATAGCGGAACATTCAACAGCATTGATGCACAGAGGGATCCTGGGGTCGAATTCCGAAAGCCCATGAAAGAGGCAATGCAAGTAGATAGAGTGGTAAAGAAGGCATATGTTATGCTTTCTTTTATCGGTGGGTGATTTAAGTGTAAGAGTCAGGAAGTCATGTCGCCGATGTAGAAAATGTTGGTGAGGCCGCAATTAGCGAATTGTGTGCAGTCATGTTGTCCCCATCACAGGAAGGATGTGGCGGTTTGCTTTACCTTGATGCTGCATGGGTGAGAGTGTACTAGCTATAAGGAGAGGTTGGACACTGTGGATTGTTTCCTGTGGATATTAAGATCAGGCAGGAATTGGTGCTGTCCTGGGTAACGTTGATGTTAAGAAGAAGAAAGTCTTGGGTGTTTTGTGAAACATTAAGATGGCCCAATGCGCAGGTCCTGGTGGACTCTAACCCTGGACACAGAGGGAGGCAAGGGAGGGGACTACTACGTTCATGACAGAAGTCATTCCATACTCTTTCAATACATATGTTCCGTTGCTGGGACTCTGCCCGTTGTTGGGACCCCGGAGTCTCCTGCGGGCTCTGTTCGCCACCAAAACGTGTCTGATGATCAATTCATTCAGCAGGAGAATGAGGACAAATGGAATCAACACGACTGCAGTCCAACCCAGCGAACTCAAGATGCTCCCTTTTCCCCAGCAAACAAAAGGGACATCACTAAATTTAAAATGGACCATGAGCATAAAATACTAGAAAATGTTCTTTGAACAGCTCAGCACAGTCACTGCTCCAAAACTACAGCCGCAGCCCTATCGGTACAATATTTAGTCTTCATCTTCTGGCAACAAATGGCCACAAATCGATCAAAGGTGGAAGCGACTGTGAACCAGACAGAACAGTCTGTGGCGGCGAGAATCAGGACGCCGTGGATATTACACACGGGGATGAAACTCAGGAAAACAAAGGCTTCCGGATAAACAATCGGAATCCGCAGCAGTATCAGGTCGAGGAAAACGATCAACAGATCTGCCGCTGTCATGGCCACCAGGTATTGAGTGACACCTTTGGAGAGACCGCACTTTCCTCGTGTCCGGACAACAATGGTCAGCACATTCACTGTGGGAGGGAAATAAACAGAAACATGACAGCAGACTTAGAGCTAAGTCAGCTCACTCACACAGAGGAAAATCAAATGTAAAAGTTTGTTCTTGGATTAACAGTTGGAGATTTATTCACGTGGGACGGAGGTTGTCTGCTGGAGACGGAAATTACAGGTCAGACAGATCAACCTTCAGTGGAAAATAACGGCATCACCCTCACCAATAAATTGATGAGAAGCAGAGATCAGGGACTCGGCAAGTATGTCTGATGAGTGAACAATCCCTTATGTTTTCCAGTTCATAAAGCTGAAAGTCCTAACTAACTGAGCTTCAGTTGAGGGAATGGTAATGCATTGACCTGGTCAAGACGCGGAATCAGCCCAGCTTTCTGACCGAGATCATTGCTCGGTGATCCGGAAGTGTGCAGCTGGTCAGGACGTGGCGAACCTGGGTAAGTGTGGTTTGGAGACCCGGTCACTTTTACTGCTCTTTATTCAGAGACTCTGTGTCAGTATGGGTGAATGTGCCCAGGTTTCTTCCTCTCTCTATTACCCAGTGAGCCGGCAACAGTCTATCGAGGCCATCCTATGTTCTGGATTCTGATAAGGACGCAGCAACACTCGACTTTGGCGGGAAATTGGTCTGGGTGCAGGCTGAACAGTCTGAATCAGAATCAGAATCAGAATCAGGTTTACTCTCACTAACATGCATCGTGGAATGTGTTCCTTTGCGGAAGCGGTAAAGTTCAAGACCTAAAAATCACCAAATGCTTTTTAAAAATACATAAGTAATGCAAAAGACGAATAACGAGGTGGTGTTCATGGGTTCATGGATCTTCCAGAAAGCGGAAGGTGGAGCGGCAGAAGTTGTTTCTGTAACGTTGATTGTGGGTGTTCAGGCTCCCTGATGGTCGTAACGTGGAGTGGGCATGACCCCGATGGTGAGGGTGCTTAATCATGGATGCCGGCTTCCTGAGGCGCCGTCTCTTGAAGGTGTCCCCGATGGCGGGAATGGTTGAGACCGTGATGGAGCTGGCTGAGTGCACAACCCCCTACAGCCTCTTTCGATCCTGCTTATGGGAGACTCCAATCAAGGCAGCGTCAGTGAGTTCGCGGGAGGGGGTAAAGGCAGTGGGAAACTTCCATCTTCTCCATATTGAAATGAGATCATCAGCAATGAAATAAAATCGGTTGATCGTTTGCCGTGGACAATTCTGACAGCCGCACACAAATCAGCAGACACGCGGCCACAGTGAGGAAATGCCACTGACAGCAACTGCAATGCAGTTAACAATAGTTTACCGAATTTATGTAAGTCTCCTTGGACCTGTCAGCAATATAAATTGAAACAACCTCGTAAAACTAAGTAGAAATCACAGGTCGACCAACGCTATTGAGGACGATGATCACCGTGCACTGACCAGGTCACCGCATAGCACCGCCCTCAACCGAAACACACTTAGTGATGACGTTTAGCGTTATGAACTGGAAAACGTAAGGGATTGTCTAAAATTCTCACATCTTTACCGGAGCCCGAAAACACTGCAGCGCACCTGTCTGTTGGTCGTGTATTTGTACAGACACTTACCTGGAACAGCAACAAGGGAGAGCATCGGATAGTAGACGGGCTGAATAGTCCGCAATAAATAATAGATCCAATAATGCAATGATATCCGAGCATTATTCGAAAAAATAAAATTCAAGACATCCTTTCCCATGGCTGTAACATTCTCGTCTACTGTTACCCGATTCCCACCCATTCCTGCAAAATCTCACTCCACTGTTCCTCGTTTCCAATCAGTGACCAGAACTTCACACTCTTCTATTCTCGGATTCCGAACCATGAACGGAACACCCCGGCTTATTGTTCACAGCTTCCCAATTCTCTTCTTTGTCTGTGGAGCTGCTACTCTCTGTCTGTGACGGAAGGGCTGCTCCCACTGAAACTGTGGTACGTCATGGAAAGGAACCCTTCTTAATAGTAGTGGGAATTCCCCGGTGACACAACTGGTCTCCTCGGAGACTGACGTAAATTACACTCACCAAACAAACATCTACTGTTTACAGCTGTGTACCTGGACGGAAGGAGGATCAGGGAAACTGAGACCGCTGCCGCCTTGACCACCCTATTGGACCGTGTTGCCATTTTCAGGGAACGAGATTTGGACCTCTGGGTCTCTCTGTCCATCAATATTCCTCCCTGTCCGCCCATTTACTATAATTATCTGACCCCCATTTAACTTCACAAAATGCATCATCTCAACATGTTGGGGTTCCGTTCAATCTGCCAAACGCTCCAGTCGATATTCCAACTGATCAACATGCTGTTGTAGCCTTGGTTAAAGTTCCTCGCAATCGATATCACCACCAATTTTCGTGCCGCACGCAGAATTGATCATTCCTCCCACATTCACATCCAAGTCGCCACGACCTATCACAGACATCAAACGTCCAAGCACCTCTCACCGCGGACACCACCAGTCACAGAGCTCTCGACATAATTAAAAATAAACACCACTACCGTCTATCTCAGTTCACCAAGACTACTTTGGATCCCAATAGATAGCTCGCCTTGGATCACACGTGCCTTATCCTTATGGACCAGCCTACCATGCGGCATTGTCAAATGCCCGACTGAAGTCCATAAACACAACATTCTTCAGCCTGTCTTCATCGAGTTGATTTCTTACCTGTTCAAAACAAACTGAAGTTAGTGAGACAGGAATTCCCACACTTTACTCTGTATTCAGTTATTGATTTTACCCTGCACTACCTCAATGCACTGTGTAATGAAATGATCTGTATAAACGGAATGGAAGACAAGTTGTTCACTGCACCTCGGAACAAGTGACAATAATAAACCAATACCAATACCACGCACGAAACATTCAAGTGACTTTTCCATTGCAACTGTGCATATGACAATAAACTCGATTTTAAAATATTCCGAAACAGTGCCTGCCACTGCAAGTGTCCAAAATGCAGTCCCTTAGGATTCTCTTCAATAATTTCATTCGTCTCTTCCAGTCACCTGGTTTATTCCTGCTGCCCTTGCTAATCCAACAACAAAAAATATCTGACGGGATTCTGGTGTCTCGCCTATGGCTAGCGGGCATGGAAGTATCTCTGCCAGACCTTCAGCCACCTTTTCGCTCGTTTGTCAGTGTCTTCTGGGACAGAATATCCACTCCTGCGGAGTTAGGGATCCTTTGCCTTCCAGGATAACTAACACCTGCCCTTCATAGCAGTTCGCAGGGGGTAAAACAAACTGGTTCATCAGCAAAGCATAATACTACTTGCACATGCCTCTTTATTTGCATCTGAACAGGCAACGTTTCAGTTTCCACCTGGGAGAGGTAAGATCACAGCAGCACGGGGTGGTATTAATTGACTATACGTTGGACCCGGAAGTCACTGGAAAGACTGGACTCGGAAGTCAATGGTCCAGCAAGGGGTCAATCGTTCAAAAGAGATTTGAGGAATTGTCTTCAGCCAGAGGGTGAGGGTGGAGAATGTTTCAACATTTCAAGCTGGGGAGGTTACCGCGCCTCAGTCGCTGGATGTATCCACGAAAGTGGTTGATAGCTTTAATAGGTAACAGAAGAAAAATGTCCAGACCGACCACGATGCCGACTTAGACTAATCTCATCTGCCTGCACATGATCTGTATGCTGTTGATGTGCCTGAATAAGCGCCCCTCAACGTTGCTCTCGCAGATGCTTCTTTCTGATCCCTTCGCAGCGGTCTCCTGGCACGCACCACTCTCCGTGTAAGAAAACTTGGCACGTAAATCTCCTTTAAACTTCGCCCTCTGACAAAGCTATGCCCTCTAGTCTTTGACATTTCAACCCTGGGAAAATGAATCTTACTCCCTTCCCTCTTATAATTTTAGAAACTTCGATCAGATCGCCCCTCAGCCTCTTACGTTCCAGAGAAAACAACCCAAGTCTGTCTAACCTCTAGTTTGAGCTAATCCAAGCAAGATCCTGGTGAACCTCTTCTGCAGTCTCTCCACAGTTTCCGCAAATAATTCTGGAACAAGGCGACCGGAACTGCAAACCCTACTACGAATGTGGCCGTAACAAGCCTCTATACAGCTGCAGCATGAGTTGCCAAATTTAATAGTCAGAGCCCTGACCGATAACGGCAAGTATGCCGTCTGCCTTCTTTACCTGCCTCTCTACTCCAGTTGTCAGTATCATAGAATTATGGACATCCATCCCAAGATCATTCTGTGTCAATGCATCTCCTGTACCTTCTGCATATTGTTCTCTTACATTTGACCTCCCAAAGCACATGTGTCCGGTTTAAACTCCACCTGCCATTTCTCTGCCCATATTTCCAACTCCTCGAGATCTTGCATTATCCTTTGACAGCCTTCATCACTGTCCACAACACAATCAATTGTCGTGCCTTCTGAAAACGTACTTATTGAACCAGAAACAAAGTGCTGAAGAAACTCAACAGGTCAGGAAGGATCTATGGAGGGAAATTTACAATCGACGGTTCCGATCAAGACGTGTCATCAGTACTAAATAGGGGGCGGAGGGGGATGAAAGCAGCTGGCAGGTCATAGGGGAGTCCAAGTGCGAGCGGAAAGGTAGGTGGGTGGTGGAGGGTGGATGACCGGGAATGATGCGTGAGGCTGTAATGTGACAGGCGAATGAAGCAAAGGGCTGAAGAAGAAGAAATACGATAGGGGAGGACAACAAACTATGGAATAAAGAGAAGGAGATGGGGAACCAGACGTTGGTGATGGGCAGGTCGTAAGAGAGGGGAAGGGAAAGAGAAGGGGTGAGGGGGCCTCAGGGTATTTTCCGAGACCCAAACATCCTCAGCTGCTTCATCAAAGACCAATCTTCAGGTGATCAATACGGACGTTCGCTGAAGTTTCCAGCGACGAGAGAGCGGAGATTGCCGGAAAATAACGAGGTTTTTTTTTCTCTTTCTAGCGTTCGGGACAGCGGCGAGTGACCGCGCAGGCGCGTGACGTCACCCGGAAGCGCGCGGGCGATTTAAAAAGCAGAAGAGCATATCTAGCGGGCAGCGTCGGAGCGGGCAGCTGAGTGAGAGGGACCAGAGTGGGTTCGGCTTTGGCTCAACGGGCTTCGGCGAGAGCGGGAAAGAGGCGAGATTATAGAGAGGGGTGAGTTATTAGTTTAGTTTAGTTTAGTGTTGAGCTCAGTGATATTCAGCAGTATGCATCTGGGATTAGTGTTGTGTTTGGAGTGTCAGATGTGGGGCCCCTGGGAGACGACCAGACTCCCTGATAACTACATCTGCGCAAAGTGCACCGAGATGCGGCTCCTCAAGGAACGGATTGAGAGTCTGGTGCAGCAGCTGGATGACCTTCGTTTGGTTAGGGAGAGCGAGCAGGAGATAGATAGGAGTTATAAAGATTATGTAGACAGCACCTCAGTGGCAGTCCCCCTCAAAAACCGATATCTCATTTTAGATTCGGTTGGAGAGGATGACTTCATAGAGGAAGACCTCAGCAGCCAGGACCTTGGCACCGTGTCTGATACTGTGGTCCAGCAGAGGAAGAGACATGCAGTGGTTATTGGGGATTCGATAGTAAGGGGTACGGATAGGAGATTCTGCGATAGCGATAATGAGTCTCGGATGGTGTGTTGCCTCCCTGGTGCCAGGGTACGGGATATCACAGACCGTGTCGAGAATATTCTGAGAGGGGAAGGTGAGCAGCCAGAAATCTTGGTACATGTAGGTACCAATGATGTAGGTAGGAAAAGAGAAGAGGTCCTGAAGGAGGAATACAAGGCATTAGGGAGAAGGTTGAAAAGTAGGACCTCAAGGGTAGTAATCTCAGGACTACTACCCGTGTCGCGTATCAATGACAGGAAGAATAGAAAGCTCTGGCAGTTAAATGCGTGGCTGAGTGACTGGTGCAAGGGGCAGGGCTTCAGATTCTTGGATACCTGGGACCTTTTTTGGGGGAGGCAAGACCTATTTGCTAAGGATGGGTTGCATCTAAACTCCAAAGGGTCCAATATCCTGGCGGGAATGTTTAATTTAGTTGTAGGGGAGGGTTTAAACTGATCTGGCAGGGGGATGGTAACCAGGATGCTAAGTTACAAGATGCTAAGGTGAGGGAGAAAGTGTATAGAAACGAATCCATTGAGGATGGCAAGAATGACAGGCAGGTGATAAGTCAGGATAATTTACTGAATAATAGAAGTACAACAAATCCGGATGTTAGGATACAGAATGTTAGGATCGGGGATGAGGATGTTCGGATACCGAATGTTAGGATAGGGGATGAGGTCTACACGAACATGTATAAGATAGTAGGTAGCGAAGATAGTAAGAAGGATGGACAGGTAGAAAGTCAGGATAATCTGCTGATCAATAGAGGTACAATAAAATCAATAGCAGATACCAGTCTAAACATACTATATTTAAATGCACGTAGCATCAGGAATAAAGTAGATGACCTAGTGGCACAACTACAGGTTAATAAATATGACATCGTTGCAATCACTGAGTCGTGGCTTCATGATGGATGTGATTGGGAACTGAATGTCAAGGGGTATACAGTATATAGGAAGGATAGGAGGGTAGGCAGAGGGGGAGGTGTGGCCATGATGGTTAGTAGCGATATAAAATCAATAGAAAGGAAGGACATTGGGTCAGAGGAGGTGGAATCCTTATGGGTGGAGCTGAGAAATAGCAAGGGTAAAAGAACAATAATAGCAGTCATATATAGGCCCCCGAACAGCAGTCAGGAAATGGACCATAAGTTGCAGATTGAGATAGAAAAAGCATGTCAGAGTGACAATGTGAAGATAATTATGGGGGATTTTAACATGAAGGTGGACTGGGAAATGCAGCAAGGTGGTAGTACTCAGGAGAGTGAGTTTGTGGAATGTCTAAGGGATGTTTTTCTGGAGCAACTTATTGAGGAGCCCACCAGGGGATCGGCTGTTTTGGATTGGGTGCTGTGTAGTGAGCCCGAGGTGATTAGGGAACTAAAGGTAAAGGAACCACTGGGAACAAGTGATCACAATATAATTGAGTTTAGTTTCAAGTTTGAGAAGGAGAAGCTGATAACTGGTGTATCGATATTTCAGTGGAATAAGGGAAATTACAAAGGTATGAGAGATGAGTTGGCCCAAATTGATTGGAGGAGTAAGTTAGCTGAAGGGACGGCAGAGGAAAAATGGAAGAAATTTCTACAGGATATAAGGACAATGCAGGATAGATATATTCCAAGAAAAAAGGTTTTGAATGGAAAAAAGGCACAGATGTGGATAACGAGGGAGGTGAAGGATAAAATAAAAGCAAAAGGGGCGGCGTACAAAGTAGCAAAAATTAGTGGGAAAACAGAAGATTGGAACGATTTTAAAAATCTGCAGAGAGAAACTGAGAAGGTCATTAGGAAAGCAAAGATGAGTTACGAAAGGAAGCTGGCGGACAACATTCGGAAGGATTCTAAGAGTTTTTTTAAATGCATAAGGAATAAAAGAGAGACACGGGTTGACATAGGACGAATTGATAACGGTGCAGGAGGTATTATAATGGATGATAGTGAGATGGCAAGGGAATTGAATGAATATTTTGCATCGGTCTTCACCGTGGAGGACATAAGCAATGTGCCCATTAGTCAGGAGTCTCACGAATTGGAGCTGAGTTCAATTGAGATTAATAGGGAGAAGGTGCTTGGAAAACTAAAGGGGCTTAAGGCTGATAAGTCTCCCGGACCGGATGAGGTGCATCCCCGGGTTCTGAAGGAGGTGGCTGTGGAGATAGCGGAGGCGTTGGCGATTATTTTTCAGGAATCGATAGATTCTGGCATGGTTCCGGAGTACTGGAGGGTAGCGAATGTAGTTCCGTTGTATAAGAAAGGTGGGAGGCAGCACAAAGGCAATTACAGACCTATTAGTCTGACGTCAGTGGTGGGAAAATTATTGGAGTCTATCCTCAAGGAGGAGGTTACCGAATACCTAGAGGCGCAAGGCAAGATAGGACCTAGTCAACATGGTTTTGTGAAGGGGAGGTCCTGTCTGACCAACCTATTGGAGTTTTTTGAAGAAATCACAGGTAGGGTGGATAAGGGAGAGGCGGTAGATGTTGTGTATTTAGACTTTCAAAAGGCCTTCGATAAGGTGCCTCACAAGAGACTGATTAATAAGATGAGAGGTCATGGAATTATGGGCAGGGTAGCAAAATGGGTGGAGAATTGGCTGGTTGGCAGGAAGCAAAGGGTGGAAATAAAAGGATCTCGTTCTGGTTGGTTACCGGTTACTAGTGGTGTGCCGCAAGGGTCGGTGTTGGGGCCTCTCCTTTTTACCTTGTACATCAATGATTTGGATGATGGAATAAATGGTTGTGTGGCTAAGTTTGCGGATGACACCAAGATAAGTGGAGGAGTAGGGAGCATAGAGGAAATAGAAAGAATGCAGAGGGACCTAGACAGTTTAGGAGAATGGGCAAGGAAATAGCAGATGAGATTCAATGTTGAGAAATGTGCAGTTGTACACTTTGGAAGTAGAAATAAGCGGGTAGATTATTATCTAGAAGGAGAGAAGATTGATAGTGCGGTAGTACAAAGGGACTTGGGGGTACTCGTACAAGATACCTTAAAAGTTAACCACCAGGTTGGATCGGTGGTTAAGAAAGCGAATGCTATGTTGGCATTCATCTCGAGAGGTATAGTGTATAAAAGTAAGGACGTGTTGATGAGGCTCTACGCGGCGCTAGTGAGGCCTCATTTGGAATACTGTGCGCAGTTTTGGGCCCCGCATCTTAGGAAGGATGTGCTGACGTTGGAGAGGGTTCAGAGGAGATTTACGAGAATGATTCCAGGAATGAAAGGGCTTAAGTATGATGAGCGTTTGTCGGCTCTTGGACTGTACTCGCTGGAGTACAGAAGGATGAGAGGGGACCTCGTAGCGACATTTAAAATGTTGACAGGTAAGGATAGAGTAGATGTGGCTAGGCTGTTTCCCTTGGTGGGCGTGTCCAGGACCAGAGGGCACAATCTTAGAATTAGAGGGTACAGTTTCAAGACAGAGATGAGGAGAAGTTTCTTTACCCAGAGGGTGGTGAAATTGTGGAACTCCTTGCGACGCACAGCAGTGGAGGCCAGATCAGTGGGGGTATTCAAGGAGGAGATAGACAGATATCTAAATAGTCAGGGTATCAAGGGATATGGGGATAAGGCTGGCAAATGGGATTAGAATAGTTTTTTTTCTCTCTCTTTTTTCCCACCCCATTTCTTTTTCCCTTTTCCTTGGAGCAGACTCGATGGGCCGAATGGCCTGCTTCTGCTCCCTTATCTTGTGATCTTGTGATCTTGTGATATTCAGTACCATTGACCACTCCTCCGAGAATTAATCAGTCCATATCGAGATACGACAGGGTCTGGACAATCTCCAGGCCTGGGTTTATCGGGTGACAAGTAGTATTGGCGCCTGGAAAGTGCCAGCCTATGACAACATGGAACTAGAGAAATTCCAGCATCACGCTCTGTTGTTCAATGGCATTACCTTCACTGGATCACCTGCTATAAATTTACAAGAAACGGAATTGGAGGATCAGCAGACAACATGGGTACAAGGCCAGTTAAGAGGGTAGGAATCGTGCAGCGATTAACTAACCTCCTTCCTTTTCAAATCCTGGTAACCACCAACTGGAGTCTCAGGTCAGGAGTGCAGCGGAAGGTCGACACCTCACGGGAGATTGCAGCGAAATCATGGCGGCACCACAACCTGAAGTTCCGTTCAAAGCCACACAATATCTTCAGTTGGAAATATGTTGTCGGTCCTTCGTAGTCGCTGAGGCAAAATCCTGTAAACCCCTCCCTGACAGCATTAATCAGGCTGCCCAGGCTTCAAGGATTGCAGTCGTTGACGAAAACAGCTCACCGCCACCTATTCAAGGGAAATTAGGTCCCGATAATTAAATACCCGCTGTGCCTGCGAAGTGCACATATCCTGAATGAAAAATAACGATTTTAATGTCTGCTGAGGCATAAGTAAAAAATAGCATCCGATTGGCTAGATTCTCAGAGTTTTATTGATATCTGCATCGAAATTTGAAATCTGCAAATGCACACCATGAATCTGCAAAACCAAACACAATCCTGCTTATTCCATTGCGTCTGTTTGAACTACTGGTTTATGTTAGTCGTGCGAAAACCATAAAGAACAAAATCAACTTTTGAAAGAAGACGGAAGTTACTCCCGCTGTGTACCCAGCTGTCACTGACACAACAACATTGCAACACCGTCGAGGAAAGACGAAAGCAAAAATCTCGCACACAAAATTGCAAAAGTGAATTTGCCAAAGTTCTTACCAGGGACACCAATAACAGAAATGATCATAGAACATGTTTCCAAGATTATAAGGTGTCGCAAGCATGTTGCATGAAAATTAATTTATCTTCAAGCTACGCGTCATACCGCTGAAGGAAATTCTAAGCCAATGCATCTCCACGGCCATAATTTTTTTTTCCGCTTGACTACTGAGCAAAGAAAAACTTATTTTTATGGTAATAAAAAAGATGACGCCGTTCGAGTTAAATGCCAGATGCGATGTTGTGTACACAGTTCTGCACCGGAATTGCAAAATCTCAGAGAGGAATCATGCATCTTCCTCGACGTCAGCGAAGATTGTTATTTGAACTAATCTCAGATTCATCTGCCAATACCAAATACGATTATCTTTGCCTTTGTCTGCCACTTTCCTCCATTGATCCTGTCATCCAATGTCACACTGCCCTCACAAGGCTGCTCTGTTTCCCTCCATAAAATTGGCATCAGTTAGAGGCCACTCAAGCAGAAAGTAAAACATATGTTTTGCATATACTTGTATTGCTGTGCTTCATTCGCGAAGAATAACAAAGGTACGGAGCACTCAAACTTATTCAAACAAATGCAAATCCTGAAAGCGATGGAGATAAATGCAGCTCCCATAGTAATGAACCGGTCGTTTCAGAAGAGGATCACCGTCTGAAAATATTCTTGCAAACAGCAAATTCCAAACGCACGGGTTCCTGCAGATACATAAACGACGGAGAATCTGAACCAATGACAAATGCAGTTGGCACAAAACTTGCTGATGTTCATGGTTTCGGGCTGTAGTATGACATTGATCAGCTGGTAAGATGGGCAGAGAAAGGGCAGATGTAATTTAATGCCATTCAGAGTGTGGTCATGACCTTTGTGAGGACTAGCCATGCTTGGCCATGTAACAAGAATAATAGTGCTCTGGAAAGTATTAAGAACCTGACGGACCCTGGATGAACGTTCAAGGATCACTTAAGGTTGCAGCGGAGATGGATTATTTGGCGAACAAGTCATACGCAATCCTTGACCTCACTGGCCGGGAAACAGAATACAAGATCAGGAAGGCAATGCTACAACATTGTCGAACAATGGTTGGACTGGAGTGACTCGGGCATTTCTTGTCTCGGTATTATAGGAAGATGTGGCCACATAGGAAAGGGTTCAAAGGAGAGTCACCAGAATGTTACCTGGTATGGAATATTTCAGTTACTGATTGGAGGTTGCAAATCCATAAGATGTTTGTGAGGCCACGCCTGGAGTCCTGTGAACAGTTTTGGTCCCCTCATTTAAGGAAACGTATGAGGAGCGTTTGATGACTCTGGGACTGTACTCACGGGAGTTTAGAAGGATAAGGGGAGTGGATATTGAAACTTACCGAATATTGAAAGGCCTGGACAGAGTGCACGTGGAAAGGATATTTCCACGAGTGGGAGGGTCTGAGCTCATAGGCCACAACGTCAGAATACAAGGAAGTCCCTTCATAACAGAGATGAGGAAGGATTCCTTCAGCAACGGTGAGACGTCTGTGAATTCATTACCACAGATGGCTGTGGAGGACAAGTCATCGGGTATATTTGAAGCAGCTGTTAATATCTTCTTGATTAGCAAGGGCGTCAAAGCTTATGGAGAGAAGGCAGGAGAATGGGATTGAGAGGGAAAAATAAATCAACTATGATTGAAGGGCGGAGCAAACTCATTGGGCTGAATGGCCTCATTCTGTTCCTGTGTCTAATAGTCTTATGGTCTTCAAACATTAACTGTCATTTCGTGCGGCTGACTGCTAACCATTCCTACTTCTGCTTCCCCTCAGCACCAGCGAATTAGGTGACACTTAAAAGAATGGTGAGAGCATTTTAACTTGGATGCAATGAACCCGTGCAGGTTGTCTATGACTGTTCCAATAAGGATTTAATTCCATGACCCCCTTTAGTTGTAGTTCTGCTACTCAACGCTCTGGCAGTAGGACACATTTCAGTGGCCACTCGGACGGTAAGGGGCTGAGGGTTCAGAGAAAAGGGAGAGGACATGGAGAACAGAAGGTAACCTGTCGTTTTACTCTTCACCCTCTCCGACAGCTTCATACTCCTGTGGCTGACGAACGTTGGAGATGTCTTCCATGATCAGATCAGAGCGGCAGTAGTGGAGAATGATTCCAATGCGCCTTTATCTGTCATGGATATTAGCAGAAACATTTAAGTTGATTGACGAACACCTCCGACGACGCAGTCCAAGTTCAGGAAGCAGGTGAAGAACGACATGAAATACCTGTCACTTCGGTGCTTCAGTACGTATATAAAGTCTCACCCTTAACGCAGCCAGAAGCCGCGGCAGTATCTCGAGTCAGAGCTCCATGTAATTGCATTCGCCACTACGTCCACAAGGGGATCATTGGAATATCCAATCAGCGGCCAAATGCAGGATCTCAACCAAAGCAAACAGATGCTGCCGCCTCACACCCGTTCCAGGCATTTTATTGTCGCCGTGACATTCAACGCCCAAACCCCCTCGAGTCAGTGACACTCCAGCCGCAACACGCGGCTCTACCTGCAGTCTCAGGGGATGCTGACCTTCAACGCATCATCCCTGGGGTTGTGGCAGAGGGGAGCGGGTGTTGAGGTGGGTGACATTCCACACCCAATTTGATGCACTTCTACCCTGGATCCTCGGTACTCTGATGAGCATAACAAATGAAAGCAATATCTGCAAAGCACTCATAAAAAAAAGCTGCATAATGCTGGAGATATGAAATAAACACCAAAAGATATAGGACACAGAAATTCAGGCAGCATCTGCAGAACGAGTAACAGACTTAATATTTCATGTGCGTGACTTCATCAGATTTTGGAAAGAGAAAGCTAGGAGAAAAGCTAAGGAGGAATGGTTAAACAGAGGGAAGATCTGTGCTAAATTGAGTCTACATGGGTTTATTTGGCAATACGAAGCACATTGTACTTCTTCACAGCGTTGATAACAGCAGGACTGTGGGACAGATGCAGCAGGCAAAGCTGAACTCATGAGAGCGAAAACATCCCGGAAGCATGGCTGGCAGACGTTAGACAACACAGTGGTGATAGCCAATCTTGGGTTCGTGAATCAGCATGACCACATTAGTGCCACAGATCCTCATCTCAGTTGATAAACCATGCAGAAACACCGTTGTGTGACGGCCAGCCGATGCTCATATTCAGGTGCTGGTTTCGGGTCAGGACTAACGGAGGGATGCCCACCGGCTACTCATTTCCGCCCGGTTATCGTGGATCTGCGCTTATGAATGATTGTGGCAGGAGTCCACAGAAGCGAGGACCGTCTGGCTAATCCTGGGACACCTGAGTGTGCAATGTTCCTTGTACTGAAACCGCGCGCGGTGTACAGCCAGATCAAGGAGGATTCCTTTCGTGTCATTGTGTACCGGATCAACAGATGCTTGTCTTAATACCACAGACGAAATAGTTGACAGACCTATGTTATTTCAGAAGGGCGACAGTATTAACACAGTAAACAAGTGACAAATTCTTTGCAGAGAGCCCATCAATTTAGAAGAGTCTGTTTGCGGAAAAGAGATTGCAGGTATCGAATAAGAGAGTGGGGTGGGGGTTGGGGGGGGCAACCACGTCTCCTGCGGCACTTAAGCTCATTAGGGCCAGATCTGGGACAACAGCGATGTCACACACGTGGGTAAGAAAGGGAGCCTGTTAAAAACAAAAGAGGGGAGAGATGGCGGAGGGGGTTGAAGGCAAAGGGACGTTTAATTCATAAATGTGCCTGTACGGGAAGTCATTGCAGGGCGATTGTCAATGGAATGACGGCTGAACCTCGTCTGGCATTATAGGGAATCAAAATATCTGTTACTACATTGATTCCACTGTACTCCGCCATCAGACCGGTTCCAGTGTGGTTAACCTTAACAATATGCTTCGTTTTCACTTCTCAATCTGATACTGCTTGAGGGTTTCTAACACCTGTTATACAGAATGAAGCTTTGTCGGTACTGCACAGTCAGACAGCATCAGACAGCCCCGCACAAGGCCGAAGATATTTGCCTACAAACTGAATCTACCCCATCAACCGCCTCCGGAATAATCACAGAAGGCCGACGCCAGCAAAGTTAAGCTTCCAACATACAGATCAACCTGAGACCTCCAGACCACACTCAACTGCTCATGATAACAGGGTAATCTCTCCAGGACATTGTGCCATTAGACGTATCCAGACCCGGACAACACCTGTGACGTACAGAGTTAGGCTCCCCAGCACTATGTCACCAATCACTTCCAAACAAGTCTCAATTACAGTGTGAAGCTCCAACTGCAGTGTATCAACTGACACGTACATGCTTGGTCCAAGATCTACAGAGTAAACAATCCCTAATTGTGGACTCTTGGAACATTCAGAGCAGGTTCACAACTACGCTCATTGCATTTCTCCACCAGAGACGTCTGGATAAGTCCCGATATCAGTTACCAAACAGTTATTCTGATTCCCCTGAACTACGCCGATACTGGCAATATGAAGACACTTTCCACCTGCTGCCGTTCATAGACAAAGGCCAAATCTGCTCCGTAGTACGTGCCAGTTCCGCAGCTGGTCCAACACGTTTGATCGACACTGGGAATTATTTCTTACAGTGGACCATGGTGTGGGGAAGGGGAAGTGGTGGGTCTTTATACTAGATTTACCGAAAACATTTGATTGGATTCGAGAGAGTCGAGAGAGTAAGTGATGGATGGGGATGACGCACGATATTTGCGTGGATCTGAGACCATCCTGCAAAGAGAAACCAAAAAGAAGGCATAAAAAGGCGTTTTATCAGCTTGTCAAAAGGTAGCGGGTGTTGTGCCACAAACATCGGCGGTGGAACGCCCGCTTTTACTGTTTCTATAAACGAATTAGACGAAGGCTTCAAATGTGTGGTTGCTATGTTTGATACCACAAAGGACAGTTTTGCAGAATACATTACAGCCAATAGATATACGCCATAGAAATAATATATCATTTGGTAAAGGTCTGGCAAATAGAAAGAATGTGGGGTAATATGGGGGAAGGAAGATGAGCGGAGACATGATTGAGGTGTACAAAATATTAAGAGTAATAGATAGAGTGGGCAACCAGCACCTCTTTCCCAGGGCAACAATGCTGAATACAAGAGGGCATGGCATTAAAGTAACAGGTGGGAAGTTCAAGGCAGATATTAGAGGAAGGTTCGTTTTTACCTAAAGAATAGTTGGGCCATGGAATATGCTGCCTGGGGTGGTGGTAGAGGTAGATACATTGGTAAAATTCAAGAGATTACTATATAAGCATATGGAGGAATTTAAAATAGAGGGATATGTGGGAGGAAGGGGTTAGATAATCTTAGGCGAAGTTTCAAGGTCGGCACAACATTGTGGGCCGAATGGCCTGTATTGTACTGTACTGTTCTCTGTTCTGTATGAAATTGTCCATTTTGATAAGAAGCTTACAAAAGCATCTCACAGTTGAGAGCTCGTTAATGCAGGATGATTTTGTGTTCTTGTGCTTGATCCGCAACCATTTGGTCTTCAGATAATGAAAAAAAATCAAATCAAATGTGAATGTGAGTCAAATGACGATGTGTGGACAGTGCCTACAGTATGGATCCCCTCCTTTGAGAAACAGTGGTGATGTGTTTTTTTAGTAATTCAGAGAAGTTTGAGGGGCAAACTCTTGATAAGGGTGATTTGGCAGACGAGGTAAAATTGAACAGGCTTTGTAATAAATAAGATCTCGAGGGCCTCTGAGGTGGTGAATGTGAAGAGGGTGTTTCCTAGTGGGGGAGAATCCGAAAATCGGGCGAGGTTTTTTTTAAAACATAAACGTTTGTACGTTTAATACAAATCTTTGACGAAAATGTTGCTTTAGTCTGAGCGCGGCGAGGATTTGGGGCATTCCTTCTGAATGATGATTAGGGCAGATAACTTTATTATCTCAGGACAAAGTTAAACACATCCCACGGAACCCAAGGCTCGCATGGTTAGCGGGGTTGCCCAGAGTGTGTGTTTGAAGTTGCAGTTAGAGCAGGCGCAATCGCACTGAGTTACAATGTGGAGATGACGGGCCGTTTTAATTCTGGAGATCTACCAAACTAGTGCCTTAACCAAAGGATAAAAGTCGCCCAGTCCATCTTACAGCCAGGCAGCCGAAAGCCTCGAGACGTTCCGTGTCATTTGGGATTGCATTGTTGACTGAAGCAGATTGATTGAAAACTGCCAAACTGTATGAAGTTCAGAGATGGGGCTGATAGTGTTTGGAACAATGTCGCCTTTGCTGGAAGATTGCCGATCCCCATTTACATCTCTCGGTGTCGTCACAATTTCTAATCCTTGGTGTTTCTCAGTCACGTCCCTTAATTAAATCAAATCTGTCACAGCGGCGATTTTACTTGGCTGAGTCATCGTTTTGTTAATAATTTTTACATCTCTATTTTTAACTGTCGAAAAGTCATTGTCCCCATTGATCGTAAAATGGTATATAAATTGTGGAATATTCTGCCTCAATATTTTATTCCCAGGAATCACCTGCAGAAAAAGGGAAACTTCGCTTGCAGAGAAAATGTTGGGTATATATTACAGAGCTGAGCGAGTATTGTACGTGATCATTGCAGCCATTGGAATTCCTGGTAAGTGGACAGTTTTGTAACTCCATGTGTAATACAGCTCTCACCTGCATTTGATCACGTCACAAATCTTCTGAATTTTATTCGTCGAGCAAAATCAAAAACAAGGTGGTGCATATTCTCTCTGGTCGATACATTGAATTCACCCTGCAATTTTTATATTTTTAGCCAGCGCAAAATCAGCCTGCATTTATTTCTATGAACTCTCGGGATCCACCACAATGTGTTTTCTTTTGCCTTAACTGACATGCCCAGGGTTATACAACTGCTCAGGGCAGGAAGCTCTCCGGGAAGATGTTACCGGGAGGGTTTTACATTACGGTTTTCACTCTTTATGAGTGATGGATCAGATTGGTGCTGTGGACACGCCTCACTATGGAGGCTGTCACAGTGGGATTCAACTGGCTGTAGATCCGATAACCTGAACCAGTGTTCGCAGATCTGCTGCGTGTGCTATTATCGAATGGATCTCACTTTGACTTAATCCATTAACGGACCACTCTACTGCCGGATAATATAATCTTCCTTCCTTCCGCTTAAAGGTCTTCTTGGCTTCTTCAGATACGGAGTTTCCAGAGTCCTGGTTAAACACGGCTGATCACGGTTAAGTCTGTTGAACCGGCTCCATCAGAGACGGCGAGCAGGATTAATTGTTTGAACAGGACATCCCAATGTGGATAGCTTCTCCTTTCTTCCCAGGCGTTTACCCCTCCCCTCTTCGTTTACCGTCACTACTGAAGCATACCTGTTGTGCACAGATGTATCCGTGTCGGACGCTGATAAATTTGCAGCCACCTTACTGACTCCCACACTCCCGATTTTTAGCTGAAACCCGAGCCCGTGTTCAGACCCGGAGAATGTGTTCAGTAATGCCCAGTTTCTATTCTCTTCAATTTCTCCAGTGAATTTAGTGGCGATTGTGATACTGTCCCGGGGCAAATGTGGACTCTCCATCTGTACCACTCGCTACCTGGTGGCCATGGCAACGGCGGATCTACTGGTTATTATCACCGAAGTCATTTTTTATCAGATCAATCACCTGTACTTAGTGAGGAACTTCCTGGACATCACATATGTGTGCAGTGTTAACATTGTGCTGACGCACACAGCCACCGGGTGTTCCGTCTGGTTCACTGTGGCTTTCACCTTTGATCGATTTGTCGCCATTTGTTGTCAGAAGCTGAAAGCGAAATATTGCACCGGGAAAACTGCGGCTGCGGTTATCACAACAGCTGCTATACTGCTCTTCCTGGAAAACCTTCCAATCTACTTCACATATGAACCAATTTCAATCATCCGTAGCGTACCTTGGTTCTGTCAGCAGAAGGAAAGTTATTACACTGACCCCGGGTGGGTGGCATTTGACTGGTTCGATACGGTTTTAACTCCGCTGCTCCCTTTCGCTGTAATCCTGATGCTCAACTCTCTGACAGTGAGGTACATTTTAATGGCCAGTCGGGTCCGCAAGGGGTTGAGGGGTCAGAGCAAGAGGGAGAACCGCAGTGACCCGGAGATGGAGAGCAGGAGGAGGTCTGTGGTTTTACTCTTCACCCTCTCCGGCAGCTTCATCATCCTGTGGATGACGTTCGTTGTTAGATTCGTCCATTATCAGATCACAGGAAATTCAACAGGTCGGAGTGAGTCAGAAAAGATCTTTAACTACGTCAGCTATTTGCTGAGTAATTTCAGCTGCTGCACGAACACATTTATTTACGCGCTGACTCAGTCCAAGTTCAGGGAAGAAGTGAAGAGGGCGGTGAAATATCCTCTCATCTCATTGCTTCAGTTGATTATTAAAGTCGCATCCTGAAAGCAACCAAGCGGCGTTTTAATGGTCCAAACAATACAGACGCAACTTCTTTATCCTGTATTGACAGGCGAGAATTAACCAGATGGGTCTGGACAGTCAGGCCGTGCAGTTATCGTTCATGATTGGTGGCTTTGCAGATTGTTTGATGCTATTGTAACTACCCCATTTGTTTTCCTGGGGAAATTGGCAGTGTCTTCCACAGTGAAGACTGGTGAATAAATTGCCTAACGAATCGGTTTGTTTGCTTTGTTTCCTGATGTGAATTTCCCGGCCCTGTTCTCCAGATTCCCCGCGCTTATCTAAGCTACGGTCTTCCTTTTTTGTGATTTCTAGAACCGTGCAATGTTCGTTTTGATTTTCAATACAATTTTCACTCAGAATCCATGTTCACTTTCTGAATGAGCCAGCCGGTCTTGCACAGCTGATACCTGAAAGATGTCCCTCCCTGGTCTACCACCAGCACTTGCCACATTTTATGACATACTTGTTCGTGTCACGTTATCATTGACCTCCTTCGTCGACTGCGGAGTGTTCTTCTTTTTCACGGGATCCCTACTTACAGGTGAGATAAACTTCTGTTGAGTGCTATGACATAACTTCTGAAATATCTGCCACTGTTCATCATGTGATCCGTCTCTTTCGTTCTTTATACAGTCCACTCTGGCCAACTCCACCTTCATACCATTGCAGCAGTCCTTGTGCAAGATGAAGAGAATGGTTTTGGACCAGTGATGTTTACTCTCATATTGTACACGAAATCCGACAATGCTATGCATTTCCCTGAAGAATTTTCACCACAAGATTTTTCACCACTTCTTACTCCTGACCATATCCAAGACTCCCTGAGCCTGGGTCCGTTCTGTAAGGCAGTGCACTAAAGCGTAGTCAAAGAGGCATTCCACAAATTCTTCTGCAATACCCTTGCCGTTTCGCTTTTCCAGTAAATAGGTAGAATATACGTTTCTTCATGTGGGTTTTTGTTCCCCATTTCTTCTTTGCCCGATCAATCAACCACATTTGCTGTTCTATGCGTCACTTCCATTCTTTCCCCGTCTTTCTTTGCTGTTTATCATTTCCACCAAAACCTATTCTAGATCACTCTCCACTTCATCGTACCGCGGCTCAGCACAGTTCCGGGACTGTCCTTCTTTAACAAATATCTCAGACTCCATTTCTTTTTTGGCCGATTCTTATGGAACATCGTATAACCTGGAACATCGCCCAGTCCGAGGCACACTGTAACCACGTCTCGGTAAGAGCTATTAGATCATACACATGCTTTCTTATTTATGCTGGTAATTGTCTATCTCGTTCCAGATTCATTCAAATAAAGAGCGATGAGAATATTTTCATTTGCAATTGTTAATTAATCCACATTCACTGTCTGCTGCATACACCTGGTAATCATGTTCCCTTCTCCTCACACTTTGCCTCTCAATGTCCACAGAAAGAGTTAATCTCGGATGAGACCTTGAGCATTCACTGCAGGGGGCGCCTCCGAAGCCTCAGTCACACGGTGAAGTCCGGTCCCATTGTCAATTCGGCAGCCCGACCCTGGACCAATTTCAGGAGGGACAATTTTTCCAGTAGGTGAGGAGTTTCATCACAGACATTTCGCAGTGCTCGGCTCCCCAACATACAGGGTGCTGCAAATATTGTTAACAGTGGCTATCCTTGCTCGGCATCACCTCTGGGAAAAAGTGGCTTCATAGACAGATCTTGGTCCAGTGTTCATTGGTGGCGAGGCTGTGGAGAGAGTCTCCAGTTTTGAGTTCTTGGGGGCATACATCACCCAGGACTTTTCCTGGGCAATGCACACCTCAGCTGTCATTATGAAGGTACAGCAACGCCTCTATTGTTTTGAGGAAATTGAGGAGAGCCAGACTGTCTCAGAACATTCTGGTGAACTTCTACCGGTGTGCGGTTGAGAGCATCCTGACATACAACATTACTGCTTGGTATGCCAGCTGCACTAGGAAGGAGCAGAAGGCTCTGCAGAGGGTCATCAAGACGACCCAAAACATCACTGGGATTCAGTTACCAGCGATGGAGGACATCTATCAGGCTCGATGTCGTAGCAGGGCTTTAACCATCATTCGAGAACCAGCTCACCCTGTTCACTACCTTTTTAAACTATTCCCCTCTGGTAGGCGATACAGAACAATACATGCACACACGAAAAGACTGAAACACAGCTTTTTTCCCAAAGCTGTTAAATTGTTGAACATGGACTGACACCTCCTATACATACATACATACACACACATACTATGTCTTCCCCCCTTTATCGGCTGGACTCATCATGGTGTTATTTAATATATTGATATTGATATGCTGCTGATTATCATTATTTGTATCATCATGGTTCATTTGCACACTGCCTTTTTTATACTTTATATTTGTGTAAATATGTTTGTTTTATTTTATGTTATAATTGCTCTTATCAATGTACTATTTTGGTTTTCTATTAGGCAAGGGAATGCCATCGTAATCTCGTTGTGTTGTTGTTGCAACAGTACCAATGACAAGTAAAGAATAAACAATAAAACAATAAAAAATTTCGCTGGTGGTGTCCTTAGACAAAGCACGTTCCGACATTAAGAATTGTTCTTTTTTGTTGTTGTGTAACATTGTGGAAGCGTTAGAAACGTTTGTTTTTATTCCTGGAAGTACCAAAACACTTCAGATATCCCAAGCAAGTGAGCCCAATGGGGGAAGTGAGGAAGCAGGAAATAATGGTGAAGGTGGAGTCCTCCTCTTCTCCCTCAGTTGTTGGCAAGGCCTCGCAATGTTGTCGTTTACACTCCTGTAGCGTCTACGATACTGTAGAGTACGCGGTACTGTAGAGTCTACCGCGTAGACTAGAGTCAGGTACACACACAGAACTGGAAACCCTCGCACACGAACCTGCATAGCTCCATGCACTTCCGATGCAATCTGACACGCACATATTCAGCTGCCTCCCTCATCACTCTTCACTGAAACGCTTCTATCCGTCCCTCATATAGTCTCGCATTCCCGTCTCTTCCCGCTCTGCTTCACTCTTCAGTTTCCTTCCAGCAATCAGCCTTCACTACAACCGTGCGCATTTACACTTCCCGCTTTCTCTCTGACTCCGCTTCTTCACGTCTTTTCCCACCACCTCATATTCCCTCCCCGTTTTAACTCTCTGGTTTTCCGTCCACCGAGTCTACCTTCAAGCTGCCATCTCTCAGATTCCCGTGTCTCATGGCAGTCTCCTCCTCTCCTTCGATTTCTTACTCCTGCGTCATTTCACACGATCTGCTGCACGCTTCCCCTCCTCATCCCACACACACACCTTCGCCAACCCCACAGAACATGCATCTTTCCAAAATACTGCCAGGCTCCTGGTGATAGAAAATGCACGGTTTCAATATATTTGCCCAGGTCAGACTGCAGAAGAGTTGTAAGGTTACCCAAGGACACAAATCCGCAGCGCAATAATGTGAATCTGCACAAGAAACAGAGATGGAGAATCTTGAATCAAGTAACAGAAGGTTACGAAGGCTCAGTCTGTAAGGTATCCAAGGACCTACAGAATGAGCTCATATCCCGTCAATTGTTTCAGTTACTGGACATTAGTTGTTTATATAGCTGAGAATTCAATTTCTTGCTGTGTGATCACAAAGATAGATGAATCTGCAATGGTTACAGAGGAATCTGACGTTCTTCTCAGATATTGCAACTGTTTTAATCCTCAAAATTCTGTTGAATTGGGGGTGGGGGTGTGGGTGGGAATGGGAGGGTACAGGAGTGCAATGGATAAACCATACAGCAAGGATATTAGTAAGACTTAAAGTGCTCAGAACTATCACTGGTGGGCAGGATTAATGTCTAAAGGCAAACCAATAACCAGGGAATAGTGTGACCCATGAGATGCACCTGGACGAAAATGTCCCTGGAGCCAGAAGCTGTTGGTGTGGACCGAAATGAAGTAGTTACATGGGTAGTGACAAAAGGAATAGACGTTGACGTTGAAGGATTCAGCGAGGCTGAGGGTGAAATTCTAGTGCACGTAGCCAAGATTAAAGCGAGGCTAGTTGAGGTGCTATAGGGCTCAAAGGTCGATAAATGCCCAGTGCCAGATGAGATTATATCCCAGGCTGTAAAGGGAGGCAGAGGGGAAAGGAACCGACAGAGATTTGTGTATATCTGGTGGCCACAATTAAGGTACCAGAGGACAGGAGGATTTCAAACGTGGCATCCCTTTTGGAGAACGGCAGCAGGGGAATATATAGTCATTAAAGACCCAGAATCATTAGTAGGGAAGATGTTGCAAAAACAGTCTGAGGGAAAGCAGTATTGATCACTTGTGAAGGCATAGAAAAATCAGCGACACCTAACTTCTTTGTTTATCAAGTGCCGATCCTGTCTGAGAAATGCGATTTCGTTTTTCAAAGGACAACAAAATATACTGAGAAGGGCAGTGCACGAGGTGCCGTTCACATGGGCTGCAGTAAGGATTTTGACAAGATACCTGGTAGCGGATTGATTAAAAATGTCAGGACCATGTTATCCAGGTGACGTTGGTAACTTGAAATCAAAATTGGCTTTTACCAGTGGGGGAATCGAAGTGCCCTTCACAGTAAAACAAAACCCGGAGAACAACATTGGGTCACGGAGCTGCCGGCTCATTGTTTCCTGACATTAATTCCCCAGCCTGGTTCTCCAGAGAACAACACTGATCTGACCCACACACTTTCCATTTACAATTTTGATAGAAACTTTTATTCTTCTTTTTGAAATAACACGCCAGTTTCCATTTGTGTGTTCTTTTGTGTGTGCTTATTTATTCGTTGCTAATTGATGAAAATTCCCCTGACCTCCTGCCTGTTTCTTGTTCCTGCCAACTTGTATGTCCGACTTTTCGATTTATCAAAATCCTTGGTCTCCTTTGTAACCAGAGTTTGTTTCCATTTCTCATGGAATCCCTCCCTCTAGTTGCGACTAACCTCTGCTGATTGTTGTGAACCAGCTGGTGAAATATCTGCCACTGCTCACCTGTTGATCCAGCCCCCAGCTTCTTCACACAGTCCACACTGGACGACTCTCCTTATCGAGGAAGGAGTGCAGGGAAGCTTCACTGGATTGATTCCTGGAACGTCGGAACTTACTCACCAAGCAGAGGTTGATCTCTGCTTGTGATGCCAATATATCAGGGTATCCCAGTTCGTTATGTTACGGACTCAGTGAAAGTCCCTTTAAGATAGAGAGTGTGTGTGTATGTGTGTGTGGGGCGTGCTTACGTCAATAGAAGATATAGGACGTAATCACGTTGTTGAATAAGTTAGAAGAAGAAGAAGGAGAGAGAGAGAAGGGAGAGAGACACCAGCCTGCTAGTTTTCTCTATCGATGGATGAGAAACTATAACTGTGTCTGCCACTGAAATCCATGTATGGAAGTTGGAAGTAATCCGGTGGAGTTCACTTTGTTGCTGACCTGTAGAAGGAAACAGGTATTTGTGTGTGGACGACCACGGTTCGGATGCTTTTCGGGGTGAGGAAGTCACTACCGAGTAAACACTAAAGGGTCGTTTGGGTTCCATCGTGGAACATTTGGATTTCGTATTTACTCTCTCCATATTTCTCTGCGTCTACGTCTTATCTTCAGACAACGGTGGTTGTTGAAGAAGCCCTTGCTCATGTATCACCTTATGGCTTGCGGAACTGAGCTTTAAGAACCATTCCTGAACTTGGAGTTTGGGACTTTGTCTCACACACACACACAATCCGTTTAGTTTTTGGGGTCAACTTTCAAGGTTTAACATTTTTGAAATCTAACATACTAACATTTTTACTTTTATTTTACGTATTATCATAAGTCGTGATTAATAAAATAATTTTTAACACTGAATCATGCTCAGTGTGTTTCTTTTGTTGCTGGTTCGTGACAGTTACGGTACAGGAATATACCCTTCGGCCCAACTCGTCCGCACCGACCACCATGCATTCTATTTTTATCCACTAATCCTGCCTTAACCCATTTTAATCTCCCTACATGTTTGTCATTTGGAAATGGTATCAGGAGAGTTTTGTTGTTCACTGAGTTGGTGAGCCTGTGAAATTCTCCGCTGCAGAAGGCAGTGAAGGCGAAATTATGGAGTGTATACGACAAGTATGCAGTTATATTTTAATGCCAAAGGAATAACTGGAGGTGAGGAGAGGCAGTAACAGGACACTGAGTCGTGATCACATTCACTGATGAAACAGGCCAAATTGATCAAATGACGCCGACTTGGCCATTCTCCCAACACTGAGTAAAATTATGCAGTGACAGATGCTCCCAGTAATACATCATCAGTGGTTCAGTTTATCCTCTCCAGTCAGTTACAATTCTCCCGTGATGGTCACTGGCCGTTCGTTACTGGAATTGACCGGTAATTACCGGCCATACCGGGATCCACACAGTTTGCCACCGACACCTCGTACAATTCTGCTGTGGGCGACACTACCAGTACTGCATGGCAACTGGGTCAACGGTTCCTCTGTAGTTCGTGACCTTTACTGAGTACATTCTGCAGTGATCGACACTCCCAGTAACGTGAGGCAACTGATCCCAGAGTCCTTGAGCAATACAGCACGGATACAGGACCTTCGGCCCAACTGGTCCATGCTGTCCATGCTGACTACCCATCTTGTCCCAATTTCCTGCGTTCGGCCGATGTCCCTCCAAGCCCTGCCCTGCATTTACCTATCTAAGTGCTTCTTAAATGATACTATGTACCTGCTTCAACCACTTCTACAGGCAGCTGGTTACACGCCATTATAAACCCGAGCGAGGACAATTATACAGTGATAGATTCTGGCAGTAATGCACAGTCACTTGCTCCGTTGTTCCACGCCAGTTTCTTATCAGTCCGGAGCAGAATTCTACAGTGATAGTTAGCCCCAGTCGTGTACAACCACATGCTCATTTTCTCTGCTCCGTTTACTGATGCTCACGGAGGATAACATGAGAGGAACACGCACTCCCAGTAATACATGGACTCCACACCTCTTCGCCACCAACATCAAGTACAATTGCACAGTCAGAGAAAATTCCAGTTAAAAAAGGCGACTGCCTCGGCCATCCGCTGTTGTTACTCACAACCAGAACAATTCGGCTGTAGCAGACCCTCTTCCAGATATATAACCAACCTTTCATGACTCATTCCAGTTTGGTCCGAAGTGACCGAACAGTTCTGGCCAATCCAATATTTCGCGGCCAGTGTTTCATTCCATTCACTGATCTTTGTAACACTCAAGCAGGACATTGATTCTGTGGACGACATTCCAGTCACATCCAATGCAGTTAGTAGCCAACACAGAAGTACCATTGTGCAATGACAGACCGTCCTTGTAATGAAAAGTCAATGGTTCTGTTCATGCACTCTGGGTCCTGGTCAAAACCTAGTTCAAGTTTGCACAGATGGGAACATGTTGGAATGCACCTCCTGTAGTTTGGATGATCTGATCTGATCATTGTAATGCAATAGCACAGTGAGACACAATTCTGGAAATACAGCCAATGGCTCAGGTTATCCACTACAATGTGCGTCACATGCTGAAAACAATTCCACAGTAACTGACACCCCCAGCAAACCGGCCAGGGGAAAAAAAAGCCTCCTTTGATATATCTTACTGTGATACCTGGAAAAGAATCAGGTGTTCCACCCCGGTCTATAAGTTACGATAAAAGGGGGTTGATCATTAAACCCTTCCAGTTATATCTCCGAAAGAGCTGCGGATCTCTGCTCTGGTGAAAGAATGCACCAAATTTCACTGAAGGAAAAATGCCCTTCTCACGACTCTCGTGTGTTAAAAATAGCTTTGTATCGCTTATTTACAGTTGACTGAATGTTAGTAAGGAAAGCCAGCGACTAGGAATATTTAATAGACGAATATCACTAATGGCATTTCTATGCAACCGGTAACCAGTGGATAACTTATGGCCTTATCATAAATACTACAAAACCAGCACATAGAAAGACAGAATATAGAAGTTCATTTGACCTTTGTGGGACTTCTGGTATTAACATAAACAGTGCCAGACCAGCACACAGGAACACAGAATATTGGAAGCCATTTGGCCTTTCGAGATATTCTGCTCTTAAAAAGTCTCGTGACTGATGCATTGTCTGAGTACAATATACAAGGTATGATCCTCTACCGCTTGAAGCCCTTTGTGTCCACAAATCTAAATACCACTTTCCTGAACAAAATTGGGACATTCAACTCCTTTCCTGACAGAGAATTCCAAAGTTTGATCTTTCTTTCTTTCTTTTTCAATCTTTTTTATTAGTTTCCAAATTAATACAGATTAGTATATAACATCGATGTTTGTACATGTAATACAAAGAGATCTGGAGAACAATCATGGCATAGATAATCATAAAGAACAATACAATATTAAAAAATCTGTAGATCCCACGATCTCTTAGTAAATGAATATAATATAAAAGAAAGGAAAGAAAAGGGCGGCACGGTAGCGTAGCGGTTAGCGCGACGTTATTACAGCGCCAGCGATCGGTGTTCGATTTCCGTCGCTGTCTTTAAGGAGTTTGTACGTTCTCCCTTGTCTGCGTGGGTTTCCTCCGGGTGCTCCGGTTTCCTCCCACATTGCAAAGACGGATAGGCAGGTTAATTTGTGTTTAAAATGGGTGGAGCGGACTCGTTGAGCCGGAAGGGTCTGCTACCACGCTGCAAATACATTTTTTAAAAAAAGATTTCTTATGTATATATAAGAAAAGAAAGCAAGAAATCCCCATACCAATAATAAAAATTAGAAACAATGTATCAAACCAAGCAAAACAGAAAAAAATCAAAAACAAACAAAAAAAAAGAACAGAAAAAACTAGACTGAAATTCCTCAATAGAAACAGAACAATATTATGTCGTCAGCTCCGTTCCTATAAATTAGAAAATTATTGAAGAGGGATCTATATCATGTGAAAATATTGAATAAATGGACTCCAAATATATTCAAATTTAGGCGAAAGATCAAGAGTACCACTCCTAATTTTTTTTCCAAGTTTAAACATGATATAGTTTGAGAGAACCATTGAAAAGTAGTAGGGGGTATTGGATCCTTCCATTTAAGCAAAATGGATTGTTTGGCCATTAATGTGACAAAGGCAATCATTCGGTAAGCGGAAGCAGATAAATGGTCAGACTCTACCTTGGTAATCCAAACATTGCAGTGATGGGGTGAGGTTGTAAATCAATATTCAATACAGTTGAGGTAATGTTAAAAATGTCTTTCCAATATTTTTCCAAAAGAGGACAGGACCAAAACATATGTGTTAGGGAAGCCACATTCGATTTACACCTGTCACAGGATTTATATGGGGATAAAAACGGGCTAGCTTATCTTTTGGCATTTGGGTCCTGTGAACTACCTTAAACTGTATCAAAGAGTGTCTGGCATACATTGAAGATGTATTAACTAAATGAAGAATTTTCTTCCATGTCTCTGTAGGTAAAGATGTCTGGAGTTCACTTTCCCATTCATTCTTAATTTTGTCAAGTGATTCTGGACGTATTTTCATAATTTAATCATAGATCATTGCTATCAAGCCCTTCTGATAGGGATTAAGATCTAAATTTTTTCCATAATTTCAGTTTTGTAAGGTGTCGGAAAAGAAGGTATCGTAGCTTTAAAAAAATTCTAATCTACAAATATCGAAAAAAGAGTGATCTTGACAAATTGTATTTACTAGACAGTTGTTCAAAAGATTAGAAACAGTTATCAATGAATAAATCACGAAAACATACTATTCCCTTCCTTTTCCATATAGAAAAAGGTGAGTCAACTCTGGATGGATGAAAGAAAAAAATAGATTGAAAGGGACTTGACAAGTTAAATTTATTCCATCCAAAAAAATTACGAAATTGAAACTATATTCGTATTGTATGTTTAGCAATTGGGTTAATCATATGTTTACTTAATTTAGTAAGCGCAAAAGGGAGTGAAGCTCCTAAAATAGAAACTAATGAAAAACCAAGTACTGATTGGTGCTCAGGGTGTACCCATTTGGGACATTGAATTACATTTAAATCTTGTATCCAAAAAATTAAATATCTTCTATTAATTGCCCAATAATATAATCTAAAGCTAGTCAGGGCCATACCATCATCCTTTTTTAGTTTTTGTAAATATTTCCTTGGGTTTTTATTCTGCCAAATATATGCAAGAATTTTGGAATCGATAGTGTCAAAAACAGATCTCGGGACGAAAGTTGGACTCGCTTGAAATAAATATAAAGATTTTGGTAAAATATTTATCTTAACCACATTAATTAGGCCTACCAATGATAAAGACAGTGGAGACCATTTAGTAAATAATTGTTTAACGTGGTCAATTAAAGACAATAAATTAGCTTTAAATAAGTCCTTATGTTTCTTGGTAATTTTAACACCTAAAAGACAAAATAGTCAGTTACCAACCTAAAAGGTAATTGCAATTGGGGTTTGCATATTCAATAGAAAAAGTTCAAGATTTAATCTATAGCCAGAAAAAAAAACATTGATCTGATCTAGTAGTGATGGTACTGCGGGGATAGATTCCTCAGGATTAGAAATATAAAGTAACAGGTCATCTGCGTAAATAGATAGCTCATGAATCTTCTGTCCGCGAGTAATGCCACATATAGTTGAGTAATTCCGGAGTGCAATAACCAAGGGTTCCAAAGCAATATCAAATAATAAATGGCTTAAAGGGCAAGCTAGTCTAGTACCCCGAAAAATCCTAAACAAAGAGGATCTTTGATTACTAGTAAGCATTGAAGCCATAGGTGTGTAATAAATCAGTTAAATCGCAGATATAAATTTAGGGCTAAAATTAAAGTTTTGAAGTGTAATGAATAGATATTCCCATTCGACTCTGTCAAACGCCTTTTCAGCATCTAGTGAGACAACACATTCTGGATCTTGGCATCAAGGGGTAGATATAATATTCATTAATCTCCTAATATTAAAATGTAAATAGCGATTCTGAATAAATCCTGTCTGGTCTTCAGAGGTAAAAGGCCAATATTTTGGAAAATATTTTTGAATCTACATTCAATAAAGAAATAGGTCCATAAGATGCATAAGATCTTTATCCTTTTAAGAATTAAAGAAATAGTTGCTTCATAAAAATATTTTGGTAGTTTACCCATTGATAGGGCATCTTTAAAAATTTTTGCTAACCAGGGAACAAGAATAACAGGAAAAGATTTTTAAAAATTCGGCTGTATATCCGTCAGAACCGGTTGTTTTACCCGAGTTCATTGAACATATTACTTTCTTTATTTCTTCCTACAAAATGGGAGCGTCTAATGTAGAGTGTTCATTTAAAGATAATTCGTGAATCTTCAGATCTCTTAAAAATTCATACATTGATGCAGAATCCTCAGGGGATTCTGCTTGGTATAAAGATGAATAAAATTCTTCAAAGGATTTATTAATTTGAACACGATCTAGCATGTAGGTACCATCTGGTTTACGATTTTTATTAATCTGACGTTTAGATAAAGTTTTTTTCAATTGGTTGGTTGATAATTTACCAGATTTATCACCATGTATATAAAATTGACTTTTGTTTTTAAGTAGTAGATTTTCAATTGAAGACGTTAATAATAAACTATAATGTAATTGGAGTTCTGTTCTCTTTTTAAAGTGCTCCAGATTACGAGTATCAGAATTTTTTTATCGAATTCTTTAATCTTGTCAGCGAAGATACGTATTTCGTTATGTTCGTTTTTTCAATCCAGCGGCATCTGAAATAATTTGGCCACGGATATATGCTTTAAAAGTATCCCACATTATACTACTGGAGATTTATTCAGTAAAAATTAGTTAAATAGAAAAATGAAATCTGTTCTTTAATAATCTGGACGAAATCTAAGTCTTGTAATAGAGAAGGGTTAAATCGCTGTCTGACATCAAAGGATACAACTGCTAATTTCATTGATCGTTTTATTCATAACCACATCGAGGTTGTACAAAAGGAGAAACAACAACAGAATGTGATATTACAGTTGCGGGAGAGTGCAGTTCAAGTGGTGAAATAGGTCAAACAAGACGATCTACCTCACCATCTACAACGTCACTAATTGTGTTCATTTGCAAACCTTTGAGATGCGCATCAAATGTTTGGAGCAAACGCGATTATCGCAGATTCTCTGTCAGTTTAAATATATGCACCGATTCCAGGGTCTCGTGTATGGTGGTCGAATTAGGTTCTTTCACCGGTGTGGCTTTCGATGGGATCTAGCTTTATTTCAGCGACTGCATGCATCTCAATTGCTTTTACGGGTTGCATTAGTTTGGCATCTGCGTAAGACTAGATGCTCCATTCGCCTGAGACTCTTCAGGAAAATATAGTGCCATATGAACTACCCGTTCTTTTTTTTTACTTTCTATGAGTGTGATCTCTATGATCTCTAACGGAAGACAATTCCACAGCGCAACAGAACATCCGTGTGAGGACAGTGTGGTATTGGAGTATGATGACAGGTTCGCTGAAGAAGAATAATGGACAACATCAAGAAGAATCAAAAATGAAATCACGATGTGAGTCTGAGAGTGTTTTGCAACCACTTGCACTGACTTCTCGAGTCGTAATTGCTTCGTCTTTGAGATTTTGCAATTAGAATTTATTCCGAATTACATAATGATGTTGTCCCTCGTTGTTAAAAGAGACAGCTTCCTTGACCGAGTTTGAACTCTCAGTGTGTTGGAGCGGAAACTCCTCAGAGTTTAAATTAATGGCCGTGGAAATGCATGGGCTCAGAGATTGCTTCAGTGAGATCGCGGGAAGTTGGAAGACGGACTGATTCTCCCACAACATGCTTGCCACGTTTTACAGTGTCAGGAAAATATTTTACTTGATCATTGTCTTTATTGGTGTTCCTGGTAAGAACATAGGCAAAGGAACGTTTGCAATTTTGTGTGCGCGGTGTTTGGCTTCGTTCAGTAACCGACAGCGCCGTGATACAGTTGTGTCAGGGAGTGCCGTGCAGACATCGGGAGTAAGTTCACTGTTTGTTCACAAGTTCCTTTGCGCTTTGGTCTGTGGCCTCGGCTGAATATGAACCGACAGTTGAAACAGATGCAGAGTGGGAGAGTGGGGAGACGGATTGATTTTTAGGATTGATCGCACGCATTGCTGATTCATCAATGCAATGCCGCTATCAGATAAAACTTCGATTGACCAGCGCGCTCGGACATTTGCAGGGAATTTGGTGTTGTTCTTTATCAATACCACAACGTGCTTTGAAATCAAATTTTAAAGAGGTACCACAGTATTTTAAGAAATTACCTAGCAAGTTTGAAGTGAGCAAAGGAACGGACACACAATGAGATTCAGGGAAGCCCAGATAATGACGTTTGAGGCAAATGTCGAAATATCGGCAAATCCGAACATTCAAATGACGGACTGTGTGAGTTTTAGTACAGGAGGGTTTGATTCCATACCCGTGAAGTGAAGAGGGATTTAAAAGCCAACGTTGCTGGCTGTAAAGTCCGTTTGTCTTCAGACGCGGTAAAGGACGGGCGATGTTCCACTCTGGAAAAACAAGCAACAAACTATTCAGAATAATGCTGCAGTAATTCAGAATAACCCCGAAACGAGGCCGGTGTTTGCATTATCTGCACCAACATTCAACAGGAATTTAAACACGTTAATCACTCCAATGGTAAATATCTGAAACACTCAGCGGATCAGGCAGCATCTGTGCAAAGCGAAAGTGGAAACGTATATGATCCGGGACTCTTCAACACAGGTGATGCCGTGTCCAAGGATCACAGCTCAAGGACAGAGGCTGCCACCCGACGGTCGATCCTCTGCGTTACGCTTCCCTTACCTATTAGTTAGCAGATGTTGAGTCAAGACAGCTGTCACGGTGGGATTGTGCTGACTGTGAGCCCGTATCGGGGCTGCAAAACCCCATTGTTTTTGAATGAATAATACATTGATTATAGAGGCATAGAACACGCATGGCTCAAAACTAAACAACGATTGTCGCAAGTAGTTTCATATTAATACTTAGTGGCGTTCATACCGCTGGGTATCGTTTCCCTTCCTTTGATTTCTGGGTCTTGTGCATGATGGAATAGATGGGTGGTGTACCAGTAAAGTTCCGCTACTCCGGTAGGATTCGGGCATTGGTGATGTCGAACAGATTGTCTCGACCGTCCGAAGTCATTCTCAATCGCACAACAAAATGTTGACATTATTTTAAGAAGAGGATACAAAGTGGAATAAATTTGTTTCACTTTTCTTGTTGACCCCCTAAATCCAAAGTGAGAGCGGGAAACGGCATCAGACCAGAGTCAAAGAGGTTGCTTGAAAGCGGAACAAGGAGAAGACAGGGAACTACAGGCTGGTCAGCCTGATATCAGTAGCAGGGAATTTAACTGGAAGGAGTTCTGAGGAACAGGGTCTACCAACATTTGGAATGTAAGAGTCTGATCAGGACTCAGCAAGCTTTGTGCGTGGGAAGTCATGTCTGTCGCAATATGTAGGAGTTTTTGAACAGGTAGCTAGAATATTAGATGGTGGGGGAATGGGTGTTGTCTATTTCCACTGTAGCAAGGTCTTCAAAAAATTTCCGCATAGTTGGCTGATCTGGCAGGATAGGTACCATGAAATCCAGGGAGAACTGGTTTGATGGATTCAATATTGGCTCCTAGAAAGGAAACAGAGGGTGGTGGTTGAAGGCTGATTGTTGGAATGGTGGCGGGTTGTTAGTGGGGTGCCGCGGTGGTCGGTGTTGGGACTTTTTTTTATTTGTTATTCATGGAGATGATTTGGATCTGAATGCACAAGGATATCATTTAAGAAGCAATTGGATAGGTACATGGAGGGGCAGATCTGAGAGGGATAAGTGCTGAATGGATAATTTGGTTCTGGGTGAGTGGACACTGTGTCCGGCATGGACACTTTGGTCCGAAGGGCTGTATACGTGGTGTGTTGTTCTGTGACTCCGTGGCTCCATGACGCGCGGCCAATGAAAGTTACGGCGTTTGAAAGAAGCGCAGGGATCGGACCCCGGTGGGTGAGGGATACGCGGGAATTCGGGATTCGAGAAGAAGACGGAGACAACTTTCCTGGAGAACCGTTAAATGGAGAGGGAGCGTTGGTACCGGGGATCCGGAGGATGGGGTGTGTGCTTGAACCCGGCTGGAAGGGAACGCGACGATTATTTCGCTGAGCAAGGCGCGGAGTATTCGGGTTCTACGAATAGTCGGATAGCGGATGCTGGGAATTTTACAATGATTCCTCCAAAGTCCCCACTGCGATCCGTTGATAATACCTCTGTCCCAGACCCTACTGCTCTCCTGGTACCGTTCTCCTTCTTCTCAAATACGCGCGTTTCCGACGTCTGCTATTTGCGGTTGGCACGTTCTGTCCCTCAAGTGCTGTGCTGTTTGCAAATCGAAGTGCGATGGTTGTCATTTCCCCCTGAACACTCTGCACTGAGCGCCACAGAGCGGTCAGTCAGTAATTTCCGGCATTATGTGCTCTGTTCTCCCAGTGAATTCCGTGGCGATTGTGATCCTGTCCCGGGGAAAGTGCGGCCTCTCCACCTGCACCACTCGCTACCTGGTGGCCATGGCAACGGCGGATCTACTGACCATCGTCACTGACGTCATACTGTGGCGGATCAGTTATTATTATTTCCCTGGGACTTTCCTGGACATCACCCCCGTGTGCAGCGTTATCTCTTCTCTGGTATTCACAGCAATCGACTGTTCTGTCTGGTTCACCGTCACTTTCACCTTTGATCGGTTTGTCGCCATCTGTTGCCAGAAGCTGAAAACAAAATATTGCACCAGCAAAACTGCGGCTGTGGTACTCACAACAACCAGCGTTCTGTTCTGTTTCAAAAATGTCCCCTCCTTCTTTATATACCAACCCGGGAGGGTGATCAACAATGTCGCCTGGGACTGTATTCAGAAGCCGAGCTTCTATACGGATCGCGGATGGGTAGGATATCGCTTGTTGGATTCCGTTCTCACCCCTTTGCTCGCATTCGTGTTCATTCTGTTGCTCAACGCTCTGACAGTCAGACACATTTTAGTCGCCAACCGTGTCCGTAAGGGGCTGAGGGGTCATAACAAGGGGGAGAACCGCAGTGACCCGGAGATGGAGAGCAGGAGGAGGTCTGTGATCTTACTCTTCAGCATATCCGGCAGCTTCATCCTCTTGTGGTCGGCGAATGTTGTCGATTTCCTTTACTACACAATTGCCGGAGTGGATCTCATTAATTCCAACGATTACCAATACATTTGGGAACACTCCGGTCACATGCTGCTGACTTTAAGTTGCTGCACCAACACGTTTATTTATGGGGTGACTCAGTCCAGGTTCAGAGAGCAGTTCATCAACGCAGCGAAATATCCGCTCACCTTCATTAGTCAATTTATAAATAAACAAAATATCTGAGTTTCTCCGAGGGACGGGTCGCCGTGAGAGGGAAACAACACGGGAACAGACCCCTCGGCACATGTGGGCGCGCCCTCCAGCAACAACGCTCTTTTAAACTAAACCTACCCTATTATTTCACTTATTCCACATTCACGTCGGCGCTCCGTTTCCGCCGCTCCCCTTGCTGCAAGTCACAGACACACCAGCGTCAATGTCAATCGGTCAATGAACCCACCAACCGGATGTTGTTGGGGATGGAGAACAAACGGAGCGCCCAGCGGAAACACCCGCAGTCACAGGAGAAGGGGCAGATTTCACACAGACTGCACCGGAGGTCGGGATGGCCCTGGGTCACGGGATCGTCTTTTTCCCAGGGAGGGCGTGCTACAAACAAGAGGGCGTAGGTTTAAGATGAGAGGCGAGAGATTTAAAAGGGACATCAGGGACAGCTTCTTCACCCCGAGGGTGGTGTGTGTTTGGAATGAGCTCCAATATTGGCTGAGCTGCGCTCATTAACAACGTTTAAAAGCCATTGAGATAAGTACACGGAGAGGACAGGTTCAGCTGACAATACACCAAACGCCGGCGCATGGGACGAGCTCGCTGCGCAAGAAAGTTGGCATGGACGATTTGGGCCGAATGGCCTGTTTTAGTGCTGTGTGACTCTATGAGGGGTTTAAAGGGGATCTGAGGGGGTAAATTTTTCACACAAAGTGGACGGGGAGAGCGGAGAGCGGATACCCGGTGGTTGCAGAGGGAAATCCCTTTTACGGTATTGGGGGAATCAAGAAGAGTGCGTCGGCTGAAGATGAGACGAAAGTGTTTCAAAGGGAATCGGGAAGGAAAGTTTCTCTACGCACGGAAGTAGTTTGTATCTGCCACAGTAGGCGGCGGAGTCAGAGGCAATCACTGCATTTAAGAGGCATTCAGCCAGGCACTTGAGTAGACAAGGCACCGAAGGGTATGGATGCTTATGGGATAACTGCAGTCCCTGGTTCCTCCTCCACGTACACCCACCGAGTCCCCGTTCCCCTGTCAATACACTGTGTCCCCGGTTTCCGCTCCATGTCCACCCACCGAATCCTCGCTCCCCTGTCCACACACCGAGTCTCAAGTTCCCCCTCCCCGTCCACCCACCGTGTCTCCCTTTCATCCTCCCGGTGCACCACCGAGTCTCCGGCGGCCGATCCCTCGCCTGCCCTCCCTGTACCCGTTTCCCCCCTCCCCGTACACCCACCGACTCTCCGGTTCACTCTCCCCGTCCACCCACCGAGTCTCTGATTCCCACCCCCGGCCCTCCCTCCGGCTCTCCGTATCCAGCTCCCTGACCAGTCTCAGACTCCTGCGCCCCTCCGCTCTCCCGACACCTGTTCCGGCTCCACCTCACCCAAAGACTCTCTGCTTCCCGCTCCCCGTCCACCCACCGCTCCCCGTCCACCCACCCGCTCCCCGTTCTCCGCCCTGCCAACGAAACTCCCGTTACCGTCCCCGTCCACCCAGCGACGGAGCCGTTGCCTCTCCCCGTCCACCCAACAAATCTCCGGTTACCGCTCCCGGTCCACCCACGGAGTCTCGCCTTCCAGCTCCCCGTTTACCTAGGCTGTCTCCGGTACCCGTTCCCTGTACATCCACCGTTTCCCGCTTTCATAAAACACGCCAGTTCAGTTGGCGTCCTTCCCAGAAACTTTTCTTCTGTTTCCTGCGAACCCTTTAAATTTACCAAGTTAACTGAACAAATCCCAATTGAACTGTGCAACATAATAAAACAAAAGTAAATTGAACGGTCGCTGGGGAATTAATAGAAAAACTTACAATCGCCCAGAAAATCTGGGAGTGTCAAACCAGCTCCTGAAGGACACAAAGGGTCAGGCAGAGTCGATGGAGGGAAATGGACAGTCGACATCTGGCTGAAGAAGGTGGAATCTGATGGTTTAGGCAGGGGGCTTGGAACCAAATCGGGAAGGTGGGGAGGGCAGGTGGGAAGGGTGGGAGAGGGGAGTGGAACCAGTGGGAGGGGTGTGTGGGAGATGGGCCAATGGAGTGTGTGGCTTAGGGGAAAGAAACAGGGTGACGAGGGCTGGGGTGGGTTTCGGAGCAACTGGGTGGATGAGGGGAAGAGGGAAGTGGGATCGAGGGAGGAGCATTTGACCTGAAGCTGGAGAATTCAATGTTCATGCTGTGGGGTTGGGGACTCCCAGGGCGGAATATGAGGGGCTGTTCCTCTGCTTTGTGTTCAGCCTCGCCCTGGCAGTGGAGGAGGCCGTGGGCAGACACGTCGGTGTGGGGAATGGGAAGGAGAAATCAAATAGCTGGAAACCGGGAGCTGCATACGGCCATGGATGAAGGAACACGGGTGTTCGGCGAAGCGGTCTCCCAGTCTGTGCCTGATCTCACCGACTTATAGGGGACCACGTCGGGAGTGATATGAGAGAGTGCGGGAAGTGAATGGAGACATGGATTTGAGTGTGGGGTTTTTTAAAGATTGTGGAGAGGGCGGGTGGGTGGTATTACACTGGGTGGGGGATTAAAATGTGTCGGGATTGGGAGTAGACAGTATGGGATACAGCAGGGTGTAGGGAGTGTGCAATGAAATTAGACTGTGTGGGGTATTAATGGGTGTTTGTAGGAAGTGGAGGGTGGGGTGAGACTGGAGGGGTATTAACGTGTCTGTGAAGTGAACTAGATTACATTGGGTGGGGCATTAGTGAGTGTGTGGACGGAGGGATGGTGGGATTAGGAATAAATGTGTATCCGGAGGGTGGGAAGAATGGGATTTTACTGGGTGGTGTGTTAATGGGTGGGTCGAAGAACGGAATGTGCGATCTTACCGGGTGAGGTAGTAATTGGTGCATGGTCGTAGGGGAGAGTGGGATTAGAATGGGTCGGTAATTAATGGGTGCGTGGACGGAGTGGAAGTTTCGATTCTACAGGTTGGTGTATGAATGGTTTGTGGGGGGGGGGGATAATACTGAATGTGATATTAATGGGTATGTGGAGGGAGGGAGGGTGGGAATTGACAAGGTGGGGCATTAATGTGCACGTGGACATCGGAGGATGGGATTCTACTGGCTGTGGTTTCAACGTGTATGTGAATATTTAGGAAGGGGGATTATACTGGGAGGGATATTACTGAGTGGGTGGAGGGAGGGGAGGGTAGTATTAGACAGTGAGTGATTAATGGTTATATGGAGGGTGGGGATGGTAGGATTATGTTGGGTGGTGTGTTCATGGTTTTGTGGAGAAGAGGGTGGGATAAGAAATTTGGGTTTTGATGCGAATGTGGAGGGAGGGGAGGAGGGACCTTTTATATTATTGGACAGTTTACCCTCGTATGGAATAGTCCCCTCCCTTATTCAGTTGTCCTCTGTTGGATTTTCAAGGTTTCACAATCCTCTGCCTTCCCACTAATCTTCGCCATATTGCATGCCTTCTCTTTTGCTTTCATGTATTCCCTGATTTCCCTGGTCAGCCTTGGTTGCCTCTTCCTCCCCTCAGTGTGCTTCTGCTTCCTTGGCATGAAATTCTGCTGCGTCTCCCAATTACTCCCAGAAACTCCTGCCATTGATGATCCACAGTCATCCCGACTTGTGTCCCCTTCCAATCAACTCCGGCCAGCTCCTCCCTCATGCCTCTGCAGTTACGTTTACTCATTTGTAATAATGTTACATCCGATTTCAGCGTCTCTCTCTCAAACTGCAGGATGAACTCTATCATATTATTGTCACTACATCTTAACTATTCCTTCACCTTCAGCTGTCTGAGGATTCTGTGCAATGAGTGCCCTCAAGTCGGCCTCATTAGTCAACACCAATTCCATAATTTCTTTTTCCAAACAAGGCTGTTCAACAAGCTGCTCTGCAAAGCTATCTTGTAGACATTCAACAAAGTCTTGATCTCTCAGTCCACTGCCAACCTGATTTCCCCAGTCGACCTGCATATTGAAATCCAGCATGATCTCTGTAACATGGCCTTTCTCAACTGCTATTTCTGCCTCCTGGTGCACTTTGTACTCCACGTCTTGACTGCTATTCGGAGGCCTGTACATAATTCCCATTAGTGCATTTACCTTTGATTTTCCTCAACTCTCCCCACAAAGATTCTGCACCTTCTGATCCAAAATCAAAATTTTGCTAATGATTTACTGTCAATGTCCAAGGGCAACGAGCAAATTGGAATCAAAATTGGGGATTGAATGCTGAGTGTTGCTTTGGAATATATTCTGTGTTCTGTTTGGACGTCCGTTTACTCGGGGTCTACTGGGACAGGTTTTGGTACATTTGTTGTGTGTGATGTTCTTTTATGAGTTGGATGAGAATGCAGGAGTGATGCATGATGAGTAAAATGGGGGTGATATAGTGATCGGTGGCTTTGTGGATAGCAAAGAAGGCAGTCTCATTCTGGGGCAGGAAACAGATCAGATGTACAGGGTTGGTGGAGCGTTGGCAGATGCAACTTAATTTCGAATATATGCGAGGTGATGACTTTTGGGAAGTCCGGTCGTGTTAGGACGCATGCAGTTGATGACCCGGAGAAAACCCATGCAGACACGGGGAGAACGTAAAAACTCCTTACAGACCATAATCGGAATTGAACCCGGGTCGCTGGCGCTTTAATAAAGTTATGCTAACCGCTGCACTACAGTGCAGAAACTGTACATAACTCATCAAAATTTGGATTTAACTCTAATATCACAATGTTGTTTTTCGTTCATTGTGTAGGTCCTACTATTATTCGACCCCGAACATGCTACCCCTTTCAACGACCATTATTAACTCCCATCTGCGGCTGAACCACCTTTGAGGTCTTCTTTCCTCAGATCATCGGAAACGACATCGATCTGAATCGTTGGCGCCATCCTGGTTTCAACAGATGCTTCACGACTGCTGTGTGTTTCTTGTTGACTTCAAGCTGCCTTTTTAAAGCAGCCAACATAATCAAAGACCACTCCCACCCTGGCCACTCTCCCTTCTACCCCTCCGATCTGGAAGGAGGAAAAAAAGCTCGAAAACTGCACCGCATGGCTCAAGGACTGATTCTATCCCGCTGTTATAAGCGATGGAATAGCCCTCTTGTACAATAAGGATGAAATTTTCACCACACAACTCACTTCGTCATGATCCTTGCACCATCCGATCAGTCTGCACTGCTCTTTCTCTGCAAGTGTAACACTGTGCAATACATTCTGTTATTGCTTTTCCATTGTACTACCTCGATGTGCTGAAGTCGTGAAGTGATCTGTATGTATGTCATGCAAAACAAAAATACTTCAGAGTATCTTGGAATATGTGACAAGAATAAACCGACTACCTGTCAAAGGAAAGATGCACGGGGACATGCACCAGTCAACGTGATTGAACATACACGGAGGCAGGCAGACCTCAGGGGGCCGGTTGGTTTTACAATGGCATGGATGGTGAGATGGACAGGCTTTCTGCAGGTTTTGTATGCACCTCAGAAAAGCATTCCTGTCCGGGTGAACACATCAGAAAGATGGCTCAAGCCCGGCAGATAGACTCGCTGGACTTGTGGTCACTCTGCATTCGTAACACATTCATTCAAGTGAATTGAATATTTAACCCCATTATTTTTCCCAGCGTGATACTCGTGATAGAGATTATAACAAAATTTGAACAAGAAGCAGAAAATGCTGGACGAAATCATCCAGTCAATAATCATATGTGGGGGAACAGCGGTTAACACCCATCTTCAGAACAGGGTCAAGTGTGTAAAGGCGCCTCTTTGCAAATCAGAGGTGGGCGGTGGGTGTCGAACAAACACGATATGGAGATTGACTATCACAACTCAGACGATGAGGAACAGGAGCACTGGACGTCATTTTAGGGCTTTGTAGAAACGAAGTGAGGAATGGAGGAGAGCACAATAATGCGAAGCAACGAGAGGGGAGTTCACCCGAAGCTGGCAACTCAGGGTTCATTGCAGAAGGTTGCCAGAAGCTCGCGAAGATGAGACGCAGGATGTTGACAGGCCGACTAGAGGGAATGCCATGTTAGATCTAGTTTTAGGAAATGAACCGGGACAGGTGAAGGATCTATTGGTGGGTGACCACTTGGGGAACAGTGACCATTGCTTGGACAGGGACAGGTGCAGAGAGGACAAGAGGTTTTTCAATTGGGGAAGGGCTAACTACGAGGCTATAAGGAGAGAACTTGGGAGTGTAAATTGGGATGTCCTTTTTGAAGGAAAATGTACCATGGGGATGTGGTCGATATTAAGGGATCTTATGCAGGATGTTAGGGATAATATGGTCCCGGTGAGGCAGAGAAGGATGGCAGGGCGAAGGAACTGTGGGTGACGAGAGAGGTGGAACGACTTGTTAGGGAGAAGAAGGTAGCATACGTGAGGTATAAGCAGCAAGGTTCAGACAGGGCCCGTGAGGAATATAGGGTAGCGAGGAAGGAACTTAAGAAAGGGTTGAGGGAGAGCTAGAAGGGGACATGAAAAGGCTTTGGCTAGTAGGGTTAAGGAAAATCCCAAGGCCTTTTTCAAATACGTGAAGGGTAGGAGGATGGCTAGGGTGAAAGTAGGTCCGATTAAGGACAAAGGTGAGAGAATTTGCCTGGAATCGGCGGAAGTGGGAGAAGTTCTGAATGAGTACCTCTCTTCGGTATTCACCAGGGAGAGGGGTCTTGATGATGCGGAAGGGAGTGCTGGTAAGGGTAATGTTCTCGAGGTTGTTGATATCAAGAGAGAGGACGTGTTGAAGTTGTTAAATAATATTAAGACAGATAAATCTACGGGGCCTGACGGGATTTACCCCAGGATGCTTCGAGAGGCTAGAGAGGAGATTGCTGAACCGCTGGTAAGGATCTTTGAGTTCTCGTTGTCTACGGGGGTGGTGCCGGAGGATTGGAGGATGGCGAATGTGGTCCCCTTGTTCAAGAAAGGTAATAGGGATAGGCCAGGGAATTATAGAGCGGTGAGTCTCACGTCTGTGGTGGGTAAGCTGTTAGAAAGGATTATAAGGGATAGGATTTATGAACACCTTGAGAATCATGGACTGATTAGGGACAGCCAGCATGGCTTTGTGAAGGGAAGATCTTGCCTCACAAGCCTGATAGAGTTCTTTGAGGAGGTGACCAGGAAGATTGATGAGGGCAGTGTGGTGGATGTGGTTTACATGGACTTTAGTAAGGCATTTGATAAGGTTCCTCATGGTAGGCTTCTTCAGAAGGTCAGAGGCCAAGGGATCCAAGGAATCTGTGTGGATTAGGAATTGGCTTGCATGTAGAAAGCAGAGGGTTGTGGTTGAAGGAGTGCCCTCGGATTGGAAGGCAGTGACTAGTGGTGTCCCGCAGGGATCGGTTCTGGGACCTCTGCTTTTTGTGATATTTATAGATGACTTAGATGAGGGGGTGGAGGGCTGGGTTAGTACGTTTGCGGACGACACTAAGATAGGCGGTGTTGTGGATAGTGTGGAGGGCTGTCGGAGCTTACAGAGGGATATTGATAGGATGCAGAGCTGGGCTGACACGTGGCAGATGGAGTTCAATCAGGAGAAGTGTGAGGTGGTACAATTTGGAAGGACAAACTCCAGGGCAGAGTACTGGGTAAATGGCAAAGTATTTGGCAGTGTGGAGGAGCAGAGGGATCTGGGGGTTCACATTCACAGTTCATTGAAAGTTGCCTCACAGGTGGAAAGAGCAGTTAAGAAGGCCAATGGGATGTTGGCTTTCATAAATCGCGGGATTGAGTTTAAGAGCCGCGAGGTGATGATGCAGCTTTACAAAACTCTAGTTAGGCCAAACTTAGAGGACTGTGTTCAGTTCTGGTCGCCTCATTATAGGAAGGATGTGGAGGCATTGGAGAGGGTACAGAGGAGATTTACCAGGATGCTGCCTGGATTAGAGAGTATTGAATATGAGGAGAGGCTTAAGGTGCTTGGGCTTTATTCACTGGAAAG